>NC_053028.1:383066963-383097985 GCF_003073215.2 Triticum urartu
GTAGGGTCTACACACTTAAGGTTCGATGACGCTAGGGTTATAAAGGAAGCTTGTATGTGGTTACCGAATGTTGTTCGGAGTCCCGGATGAGATCCCGGACGTCACGAGGAGTTCCGGAATGGTCCGGAGGTAAAGATTTATATATAGGAAGTCCTGTTTTGGTCACCGGAAAAGTTTCGGGGTTTATCGGTAACGTACCGGGACCACCGGGAGGGTCCCGGGGGTCCACCAAGTGGGGCCACCAGCCCCGGAGGGCTGCATGGGCCAAGTGTGGGAGGGGACCAGCCCCAGGTGGGCTGGTGCGCCCCCCCACCAAGGCCCAAGGCGCAAGGAGAGGGAAGGGGCAAACCCTAGGGCAGATGGGCCCTAAGGCCCACCCTGGTGCGCCTCCCCTCTCTCCCCTCCACCTGGCCGCCACCCTAGATGGGTTTTGCTGCCGCCACCCCTAGGGAGGGAACCCTAGGTGGGGGCGCAGCCCCTCCCCTTCCCCTATATATACTTGAGGTTATGAGGGTTGCAAGAGATATGATTTGATCTCTCCCTGGCGTAGCCCTACCTCTTCCCTCCTAATCTCTTGCGGTGCTTGGCGAAGCCCTGCTGGAGTACCACATGTTGGAAATATGCCCTAGAGGCAATAATAAAAGCATTATTATTATATTTTCTTGTTCATGATAATTGTCTTTATTCATGCTATAATTGTGTTATCCGGAAATCGTAATACATGTGTGAATAACAGACACCAACATGTCCCTAGTAAGCCTCTAGTTGACTAGCTCGTTGATCAACAGATAGTCATGGTTTCCTGACTATGGACATTGGATGTCATTGATAACGAATCACATCATTAGTAGAATGATGTGATGGACAAGACCCAATCCTAAACATAGCACAAGATCATATAGTTCGTTTGCTAGAGTTTTTCCAATGTCAAGTATCTTTTCCTTAGACCATGAGATCGTGTAACTCCTGGATACCGTAGGAGTGCTTTGGGTGTACCAAACGTCACAACGTAACTGGGTGACTATAAAGGTATACTACAGGTATCCCCGAAAGTATCTGTTGGGTTGACACGGATCAAGACTGGAATTTGTCACTCCGTATGACGGAGAGGTATCTCTGGGCCCACTCGGTAATGCATCATCATAATGAGCTCAATGTAACCAAGTGTTTGGTCACGGGATCATGCATTACGGTACGAGTAAAGTGACTTGCCGGTAACGAGATTGAATGAGGTATTGGGATACCGACGATCGAATCTCGGGCAAGTAACGTACCGATTGACAAAGGGAATTGTATACGGGATTGATTGAATCCTCGACATCGTGGTTCATCCGATGAGATCATCGTGGAACATGTGGGAGCCAACATGGGTATCCAGATCCCGCTATTGGTTATTGACCGGAGAGTCGTCTCGGTCATGTCTACGTGTCTCCCGAACCCGTAGGGTCTACACACTTAAGGTTCAGTGATGCTAGGGTTGTAGAGATATTAGTATGCGGTAACCCGAAGTTGTTTAGAGTCCCGGATGAGATCCCGGACGTCACGAGGAGTTCCGGAATGGTCCGGAGGTGAAGATTTATATATAGGAAGTCTAGTTTCGGCCATCGGGAAAGTTTCGGGGTTAATCGGTATTGTACCGGGACCACCGGAAGGGTCCCGGGGGTCCACCGGGTGGGGCCACCTGCCCCGGGGGCCACATGGGCTGTAGGGGGTGCGCCTTGGCCTACATGGGCCAAGGGCACCAGCCCCAAGAGGCCCATGCGCCTAGGGTTTCAAAGGAAGAGTCCCACAAGGGGAAGGCACCCCCTAGGTGCCTTGGGGGGGAGGATCCTCCCTTGGCCGCCGCCCCCTAGGAGATTGGATCTCCTAGGGCCGGCGCCCCCCCCCTAGGCCCCCTATATATAGTGAGGGAAGGAGGGCCTCTCAATCCACGCCTTTGGTGCCTCCCTCTCCCTCTCCAACAACCCCTCCTCCTCCATAGTATGAGATGTTCATGCTATTGTAATAGGAATCACGACTTGCATGTCGATGAGTATGACAACCGGCAGGAGCCATGGAGTTGTCTTTATTTTTGTATGACCTGCGTGTCATTGAGAAACGCCATGTAAATTACTTTACTTTATTGCTAAACGCGTTAGCCATAGTAGTAGAAGTAATAGTTGGCGAGCAACTTCATGGAGACACGATGATGGAGATCATGATGATGAAGATCATGGTGTCAAGCCGGTGACAAGATGATCATGGAGCCCCAAGATGGAGATCAAAGGAGCTATGTGATATTGGCCATATCATGTCACTATTATTATTTGATTGCATGTGATGTTTATCATGTTTTTGCATCTTGTTTACTTAGAACGACGGTAGTAAATAAGATGATCCCTCATAATAATTTCAAGAAAGTGTTCCCCCTAACTGTGCACCATTGCGACAGTTTGTTGTTTCGAAGCACCACGTGATGATCGGGTGTGATAGATTCTAACGTTCACATACAACGGGTGTAAGACAGATTTACACATGCAAACACTTAGGTTGACTTGACGAGCCTAGCATGTACAGACATGGCCTCGACACAGAAGACCGAAAGGTCGAGCATGAGTCGTATAGAAGATACGATCAACATGAAGATGTTCACCGATGTTGACTAGTCCGTCTCACGTGATGATCGGACACGGCCTAGTTAACTCGGATCATGTTATACTTAGATGACTGGAGGATGTCTAATCTAAGTGGGAGTTCATTGAATAATTTGATTAGATGAACTTAATTATCATGAACTTAGTCTAAAATATTTACAATATGTCTTGTAGATCAAATGGCCAACGTAGTCCTCAACTTCAACGCGTTCCTAGAGAAAACCAAGCTGAAAGACGATGGCAGCAACTACACGGACTGGGTCCGGAACCTGAGGATCATCCTCATAGCTGCCAAGAAAGATTATGTCCTACAAGCACCGCTGGGTGACGCACCTGTTCTCCCTGCAGAACAAGACGTATGAACGCTTGGCAGACACGTACCGATGACTACTCCCTCGTTCAGTGCGGCATGCTTTACAGCTTAGAGCCGGGGCTCCAAAAGCGTTTTGAGAGACATGGAGCATATGAGATGTTCGAAGAGCTGAAAATGGTTTTTCAGCTCATGCCCGGGTCGAGAGATATGAAGTCTCCGACAAATTCTTCAGCTGTAAGATGGAGGAAAATAGTTCTGTCAGTGAGCACATACTCACTATGTCTGGGTTACATAACCGCTTGTCTCAGCTGGGAGTTAATCTCCCGGATGACGCGGTCATTGACAGAATCCTCAGTCGCTTCCACCAAGCTACAAGAGCTTTGTGATGAACTTCAATATGCAGGGGATGGAAAAGACCATTCCTGAAGTATTTGCAATGCTGAAATCAGCAGAGGTAGAAGTCAAGAAGGAACATCAAGTGTTGATGGTGAATAAAACCACTAAGTTCAAGAAAGGGCAAGGGTAAAAAGAACTTCAAGAAGGACGGCAAGGGAGTTGCCGCGCCCGGCAAGCAAGCTGCCGGGAAGAAGCCAAAGAATGGACCCAAGCCCGAGACTGAGTGCTTTTATTGCAAGGAAAGTGGTCACTGGAAGCGGAATGCCCCAAATACTTAGCGGACAAGAAGGCCGGCAAAAAAAGGTATATGTGATATACATGTAATTGATGTGTACCTTACCAGTACTCGTAGTAGCTCCTGGGTATTTGATACCGGTGCAGTTGCTCACATTTGTAACTCAAAGCAGGAGCTGCGGAAAACGGAGACTGGCGAAGGACGAGGTGACGATGCGCGTCGGGAATGGTTCCAAGGTCGATGTGATCGCCGTCGGCACGCTACCTCTACATTTACCTACGGGATTAGTTTTAAACCTCAATAATTGTTATTTAGTGCCAGCTTTGAGCATGAACATTGTATCAGGATCTCGTTTAATTCGAGATGGCTACTCATTTAAATCCGAGAATAATGGTTGTTCTATTTATATGAGAGATATGTTTTATGGTCATGCTCCGATGGTGAATGGTTTATTCTTAATGAATCTCGAGCGTAATGCTACACATATTCATAGTGTGAATACCAAAAGATGTAAGGTTGATAATGATAGTCCCACATACTTGTGGCACTGCCGCCTTGGTCACATAGGTGTCAAACGCATGAAGAAGCTCCATGCAGATGGACTTTTAGAGTCTCTTGATTACGAATCATTTGACACGTGCGAACCATGCCTCATGGGTAAAATGACCAAGACTCCGTTCTCAGGAACAATGGAGCGAGCAACCAACTTATTGGAAATCATACATACTGATGTGTGCGGTCCAATGAGTGTTGAGGCTCGCGGTGGCTATCGTTATGTTCTCACCCTCACTGATGACTTGAGTAGATATGGGTATATCTATTTGATGAAACACAAGTCTGAAACCTTTGAAAAGTTCAAGGAATTTCAGAGTGAGGTTGAGAATCAACGTGACAGGAAAATCAAGTTTCTACGATCAGATCGTGGAGGAAATACTTGAGTCACGAATTTGGCACACACTTAAGAAAATGTGGAATAGTTTCACAACTAACGCCGCCTGGAACACCTCAGCGTAATGGTGTGTCCGAACGTCGTAATCGCACTTTATTAGATATGGTGCGATCTATGATGTCTCTTGCCGATTTACCGCTATCTTTTTGGGCTATGCTTTAGAGACTGCCGCATTCACTTTAAATAGGGCACCGTCGAAACTCCGTCGCAATCCGTTGAGACGACACCGTATGAATTATGGTTTGGGAAGAAACCTAAGCTGTCGTTTCTAAAAGTTTGGGGATGCGATGCTTATGTCAAGAAACTTCAACCTGAAAAGCTCGAACCCAATTCGGAAAAATGCGTCTTCATAGGATACCCTAAAGAAACTATTGGGTATACCTTCTACCTCAGATCCGAAGGCAAGATCTTTGTTGCCAAGAATGGATCCTTTCTAGAGAAAGAGTTTCTCTCGAAAGAAGTAAGTGGGAGGAAAGTAGAACTTGATGAAGTATTACCTCTTAAACTGGAAAATGGCGCAACTCAAGAAAATGTTCCTGAGACGCCTGCACCGACTAGAGAGGAAGTTATGATGATGATCAAGATACTTCTGATCAAGCTCCTACTGAAATTCGAAGGTCCACAAGGACACGTTCCGCACCAGAGTGGTACGGCAACCCTGTCTTGGAAATCATGTTGTTAGACAACGGTGAACCTTCGAACTATGAAGAAGCGATGGCGGGCCCGGATTCCGACAAATGGCTAGAAGCCATGAAATCCGAGATAGGATCCATGTATGAAAACGAAGTATGGACTTTGACTGACTTGCCCGTTGAGCGGCGAGCCATAGAAAATAAATGGATCTTTAAGAAGAAGACAGACGCGGATGGTAATGTGACCATCTATAAAGCTCGCTTGTCGCTAAGGGTTATCGACAAGTTCAAGGGGTTGACTACGATGAGACTTTCTCACCCGTAGCGAAGCTGAAGTCCGTCCGAATCATGTTAGCAATTGCCGCATTCTATGATTATGAGATATGGCAAATGGACGTCAAAACGGCATTCCTTAATGGTTTCCTTAAGGAAGAATTGTATATGATGCAGCCGGAAGGTTTTGTCGATCCTAAGAATGCTGACAAGGTGTGCAAGCTCCAACGCTCGATTTATGGGCTGGTGCAAGCATCTCGGAGTTGGAACATTCGCTTTGATGAGATGATCAAAGCGTTTGGGTTTACGCAGACTTATGGAGAAGCCTGCGTTTACAAGAAAGTGAGTGGGAGCTCTGTAGCATTTCTCATATTATATGTAGATGACATACTTTTGATGGGAAATGATATAGAACTTCTTGGACAGCATTAAGGCCTACTTGAATAAGAGTTTTTCAATGAAGGACCTTGGAGAGCTGCTTATATATTAGGCATCAAGATCCATAGAGATAGATCAAGACGCCTCATAGTTCTTTCACAAAGCACATACCTTGAGAAGATATTGAAGAAGTTCAATATGGATCAGGCTAAGAAGGGGTTCTTACCTGTGTTACAAGGTATGAAATTGAGCTCAGCTCAATGTCCGACCACGGCAGAAGAGATAGAAGAGATGAGTGTCATCCCCTATGCCTCAGCCATAGGTTCTATTATGTATGCCATGCTGTGTACCAGACCTGATGTAAACCTTGCCGTAAGTTTGGTAGGAAGGTACCAAAGTAATCCCGGCAAGAACACTGGACAGCGGTCAAGAATATCCTGAAGTACCTGAAAAGGACTAAGGAAATGTTTCTCGTTTATGGAGGTGACGAAGAGCTCGTCGTAAAGGGTTACGTCGACGCTAGCTTCGACACAGATCTGGATGACTCTAAAGTCACAAACCGGATACGTGTATATTTTGAATGGTGGGGCAGTAAGCTGGTGCAGTTGCAAGCAGAGCGTCGTGGCGGGATCTACATGTGAAGCGGAATACATGGCAGCCTCGGAGGCAGCGCATGAAGCAATTTGGGTGAAGGAGTTCATCACCGACCTAGGAGTCATACCCAATGCGTCGGGGCCGATCAAGTCTTTTGTGACAACACTGGAGCTATTGCACTTGCCAAGGAGCCCAGGTTTCACAAGAAGACAAGGCACATCAAGCGTCGCTTCAACTCCATTCGTGAAAATGTTCAAGATGGAGACATAGAGATTTGTAAAGTACATACGGACCTGAATATAGCAGATCCGTTGACTAAACCTCTCCCTAGGGCAAAACATGATCAACACCAGAATTCCATGGGTGTTCGATTCATCACAATGTAACTAGATTATTGACTCTAGTGCAAGTGGGAGACTGTTGGAAATATGCCCTAGAGGCAATAATAAAAGTATTATTATTATATTTCTTTGTTCATGATAATTGTCTTTATTCATGCTATAACTGTATTATCCGGAAATCATAATACACGTGTGAATACATAGACCATAATATGTCCCTAGTAAGCCTCTAGTTGACTAGCTCGTTGATCAACAGATAGTCATGGTTTCCTGGCTATGGACATTGGATGTCATTGATAACGGGATCACATCATTAGGAGAATGATGTGATGGACAAGACCTAATCCTAAGCATAGCACAAGATCGTGTAGTTCGTTTGCTAGAGCTTTTCCAATGTCAAGTATCTTTTCCTTTGACCATGAGATCGTGTAACTCCCGGATACCGTAAGAGTGCTTTGGGTGTATCAAACGTCACAACGTAACTGGGTGACTATAAAGGTGCACTATAGGTATTTCCGAAAGTGTCTGTTGGGTTGACACGGATCGAGACTGGGATTTGTCACTCCATATAACGGAGAGGTATCACTGGGCCCACTCGGTAATGCATCATCATTATGAGCTCAAGGTGACCAAGTGGTTGATCACGGGATCATGCATTACGGTACGAGTAAAGTGACTTGCCGGTAACGAGACTGAACAAGGTATTGGTATACCGACGATCGAGTCTCGGGCAAGTAACATACCGATTGACAAAGGGAATTGTATACGGGGTTGTTTAATCCTCGACATCGTGGTTCATCCGATGAGATCATCGTGGAGCATGTGGGAGCCAACATGGGTATCCAGATCCCGCTGTTGGTTATTGACCGGAGAGTCGTCCCGGTCATGTCTGCATGTCTCCCGAACCCGTAGGGTCTACACACTAAAGGTTCAGTGATGCTAGGGTTGTGAAGATATGTATATGCAGTAACCCGAATGTTGTTCGGAGTCCCGGATGAGATCCCGGACGTCACGAGGAGTTCCGGAATGGTCCGGAGGTAAAGAATTATATATAGGAAGTGCAGTTTCGGCCATCGGGACAAGTTTCGGGGTATCGTATTTGTACCGGGACACCCGGGGTCCCGGGGGCCCACCGGGTGGGGGCCACTATCCCGGGGCCACATGGGCTGTAGGGTGAGCCTTGGCCTATATGGGCCAAAGGGCACCAGCCCCTATAGGCCCATGGCCTAGGGCCAATGGGGGAGGTCCACTAGTGGAAGGCACCCTAAGTGCCTTGGGGGGGAGGGCCTCCTGGCCGCCGCACCTAGGAGATTGATCTTAGGCTGCGCACCCCCTTCCCTATATATAGTTGAAGAGAGGAGGGACTTCATACTCAGCCTTTGTGCTTCCCTCTCCCCTGTTACATCTCTCCCTCGTAGTATAGGCGAAGCCCTGCTACTGTGACGCCCTGCATCCACCACCCACGCCGTCGTGCTGCGGGAATCTTCATCCTCTCCTCCCCCTTGGCTGGATCAAGAAAGGAGGAGACGTCATCCGTCCGTACGTGTGTTGAACGCGGAGGCGCCCGTCCGTTTCGGTGCTTGATCATCGGTGAATTTGAATCACGTCGTGTTTCGACTACATCATCCCCGTCTTTGAACGCTTCCGCTCGCGATTACAAGGTATGTAGATGCATCTAATCACTCGTTGCTAGATGAACTCCTAGATGGATCTTGGTGACGAGTAGGAAAATTTTTGTTTTCTGCTACGTTCCCCAACAATGGCTTCATCATACTGAGCATCTGACTCATGTTAGGTTCAGGCTTCTGAAAGATGCTCTCCACAGCTTCACTGTGAAGTTGACAGCCAGATTCGTAGAGATCGCCGGGAGTGGGTAGACCGGTGAGCTCAATGATGTCAAAGGCTTTGGCTTCGTGATGAACGTTTCCTATCATCTACTCCAGGACCCAAGTCTTCGGATCTCTGTTATACCCGTGGATGTGAAGTGTGGCATAGAATTGGAGCAGCAACTCCTCATTCCAATGCTCTTGGTCAGTGACGAATGGCAGCAATCCAACCTCCTTGAAGCAATCCAGAGCTTCTTCCAGACAGGGCAGACCAGCTATTGCTTCAATGTCAAGACGCTTGTGTGGGAAGATGCGACCTTGATTGTAGAAAATGCAAGAGTAATAGCTTCGCTGCGGATAGCTCCAGAACCGATCAGAAGATATTCTTTCCCTTGAGTAGGGGTTCCTGGAGCTATTGAAGAATGTGTTGTCTGCTCTGAAGCCATTGATATTGAAGGATCTAGGTGCTGATGCAGGACCTGGCAACCTGAGCAATCTTGGGATTGGCTTCTGTACCTGAGGCCTGTGCTCAACATGATAGTCGAACTGAGGACCGGCAGCAGGCGAAGGAACAGAAGCAGTGGGATCAGTGGCTTCGCTGACTTCTGGTGCTTTTGTTGGGGAGGGCTCCACATTAGCTTCAGCCATGACAGCGTCAGTGGCTTCATTGGTGTTGGTGGTGGCAGCATCAAGATTTTCAACCTCCACTTGACGAGCTGGAGGGTCGGTCACAACCACGTTCTCCTCGAGAACCGCTTCTTGGTGGGACAGGGGAGTAGCAGCTGGTGGGACTTCTTCTTCATCGGCTGATGCAGCCGGAATGTCTTTAGCAGTTTCAGCTTCAGACGCAGAGACTGGAGGCCTTGGTCCTTTGCGAAGCCTGCACAACGCAGGCGACGCCTGTGTAGTTGGAGTTGGCTGGGCCTCAAAGTCTTCTTCCTCTTGTGGGCGATCAGTCCATGAAGCATCCTGAGCAATTGGCGTCAGAGGACGACCAATGCTGATGAGTTCGCTGTGCTCGAGTTGAGGAAGGACTGCACCATCTTCTACATGGTCATGGTGACCAATGTCTTCAGCAGCGATGGGATCAGCTGCTGGAAAGTCTTCACCTTCATGAGCCTCTGTGAAAGCAGGCTCATGGTGTTGGGGAACGTAGCATAAATTCAAAATTTTCCTACGTGTCACCAAGATCTATCTATGGAGTCATCTAGCAACGAGGGAGGAGTGGATCTACATACCCTTGTAGATCGCGCGCGGAAGCGTTCAAGAGAACGGGGTTGATGGAGTCGTACTCGTCGTGATCCAAATCACCGATAATCCTAGCGCCGAACGGACGGCACCTCCGCGTTCAACACACGTACGGAGCAGCGACGTCTCCTCCTTCTTGATCCAGCAAGGGGGAAGGAGAGGTTGATGAAAATCCAGCAGCACGACGGTGTGGTGGTGGAAGTAGCGGGATTCCAACAGGGCTTCGCCAAGCGCTGCGGGAGGAGGGAGATGTGTCATGGGAGGGAGAGGGAGGCGCCAGGGCTTAGGTGTTGCTGCCCTCCATTCCCCCACTATATATAGGGCAAAGGGAGAGGGGGGGGCGCAGCCTTGGCCCTTCCTCCAAGGAAGGGTGCGGCCAAGGGAGGAGTCCATCCTCCCCAAGGGCCCAGGGGCTGGTGCCCTTGGCCCATATAGGCCAAGGCGCACCCCCTACAGCCCATGTGGCCCCCGGGGCAGGTGGCCCCACCCGGTGGACCCCCGGGACCCTTCCGGTGGTCCCGGTACAATACCGGTGACCCCGAAACTTGTCCCGATGGCCGAAATAGCACTTCCTATATATAATTCTTTACCTCCGGACCATTTCGGAACTCCTCGTGACGTCCGGGATCTCATCCGGGACTCCGAACAACTTTCGGGTTACCGCATACTAATATCTCTATAACCCTAGCGTCACCGAACCTTAAGTGTGTAGACCCTACGGGTTCGGGAGACATGCAGACATGACCGAGATGACTCTCCGGTCAATAACCAACAGCGGGATCTGGATACCCATGTTGGCTCCCACATGTTCCACGATGATCTCATCGGATGAACCACGATGTCAAGGACTTAATCAATCCCGTATACAATTCCCTTTGTCTATCGGTACGATACTTGCCCGAGATTCGATCGTCGGTATCCCGATACCTTGTTCAATCTCGTTACCGGCAAGTCTCTTTACTCGTTCCGTAACACATCATCCCGTGATCAACTCCTTGATCACATTGTGCACATTATGATGATGTCCTACCGAGTGGGCCCAGAGATACCTCTCCGTCACACGGAGTGACAAATCCCAGTCTCGATTCGTGCCAACCCAACAGACACTTTCGGAGATACCCTGTAGTGTACCTTTATAGCCACCCAATTACGTTGTGACGTTTGGCACACCCAAAGCACTCCTACGGTATCCGGGAGTTGCACAATCTCATGGTCTAAGGAAATGATACTTGACATTAGAAAAGCTTTAGCATACGAACTACACGATCTTGTGCTATGCTTAGGATTGGGTCTTGTCCATCACATCATTCTCCTAATGATGTGATCCCGTTATCAACGACATCCAATGTCCATGGTCAGGAAACCGTAACCATCTATTGATCAACGAGCTAGTCAACTAGAGGCTTACTAGGGACATGGTGTTGTCTATGTATCCACACATGTATCTGAGTTTCCTATCAATACAATTCTAGCATGGATAATAAACGATTATCATGAACAAGGAAATATAATAATAACTAATTTATTATTGCCTCTAGGGCATATTTCCAACAGTCTCCCACTTGCACTAGAGTCAATAATCCAGTTCACATCGATATGTGATTAACACTCAAGGTCACATCCCCATGTGACTAACACCCAAAGAGTTTACTAGAGTCAATAATCTAGTTCACATTACCATGTGATTAACACTCGATGAGTTCTGGGTTTGATCATGTTATGCTTGTGAGAGATGTTATAGTCAACGGGTCTGAATCTTTCAGATCCGTATGTACTTCGCAAATCTCTATGTCATCTTGTAGATGCAGCTACTACGCTATATTTGGAGCCATTTCAAATAACTGTTCTACTTGGAGCTATTCTAAATTGTTGCTCCATTATACGTATCCGGTATCTCTACTCAGAGCTATCCGGATAGGTGTTAAGCTTGCATCGACGTAACTCTTTACGTCGAACTCTTTATCACCTCCATAACCGAGAAACATATCCTTATTCCTCTAAGGATAATTTAGACCGCTATCTGGTGATCTACTCCTAGATTACCTTTGTACCCTCTTGCCAGATATGTGGCAAGGCACACATCAGGTGCGGTACTCAGCATGGCATACCGTATAGAGCCTATGACAAAAGCATAGGGGACGACATTCGTCCTTTCTTTCTTCTGCCGTGGTCGAGCTTTAAGTCTTAACTTCATACCTTACAACTCAGGCAAGAACTCCTTCTTTGACTGATCCATCTTGAACACCTTCAAGATCATGTCAAGGTATGTGCTCATTTGAAAGTACCATTAAGCGTTTTGATCTATCCTTATAGATCTTGATGCTCAATGTTCAAGTAGCTTAATCCAGGCTTTCCATTGAAAAACACTTTCCAAATAACCCTATATGCTTTCCAGAAATTCTACGTCATTTCTGATCAACAATATGTCAACAACATATATTTATCAGAAATTCTATAGTGCTCCTACTCATTTCTTTGGAAATACAAGTTTCTCATAAACTTTGTATAAACCTAAAATCTTTGATCATCATCAAAGCATACATTCCAACTCCGAGATGCTTACTCCAGTCCCTAGAAGGATTGCTGGAGCTTTGCATACTTATTAGCATCTTTCAGGATTGACAAAACCTTCCGGTTGTATCACATACAACCTTTCCTCAAGAAAATCGTCGAGGAAACAATGTTTTGACATCCTATCTGCAAGATTTCGTAAATAATGCAGTAATCGCTAATATAATTCCAACAGACTCTTAGCATCGCTACGAGTGAGAAAGTCTCATCGTAGTCAACTCCTTGAACTTGTCGGAAAACATCTTAACGACAAGTCGAGCTTTCTTAATGATGTAACCTACCATCATTGTCCGTCTTCCTTTTAAAATCCATAAGTACCTAACAGCCTTACGACCATCTAGTAGTTCTCCCAAAGTCTACACTTTGTTTTCATATGATCCTCTCTCAGATTAATGGCCTCGAGCCATTTTTGGAAATCCAGGCCCACCACCGCTTCTCCATAGCTCGTAGTTTCATTGTTGTCTAAGCAACATAACTTCCAAAGAAGGAATTTTAGCGTTACCCCACTCTGAAATGTAAGTTACGCATCCTTGTCATCCCAACGAGGTTTGGTAGTGACTTGATCAAAGTTTCCATGATCACTATCATAGCTTCCCACTTCAATTGGTGTAGGTGCCACAGGAACAACTTCCTGTGCCCTGCCACACACTAGTTGAAGAGACGGTTCAATAACCTCATCAAGTCTCCACCATCCTCCCACTCAATTCTTTCGAGAGAAACTTTTCCTCGAGAAAGGACCCGATTCTAGAAACAATCCCTTATTGCTTTCGGATCTGAGACAGGAGGTATACCCAACTGTTTTAGGTGTCCTATGAAGATGCATTTATCCGCTTTGGGTTCGAGCTTATCAGCCTGAAACTTTTTCACATAAGCGTCGCAGCCCCAAACTTTTAAGAAATGACAGCTTAGGTTTCTCTAAACCATAGTTCATACGGTGTCATCTCATCGAAATGACGTGGTTCCCTATTTAAAGTGAATGTGGTTGTCTCTAATGCCTAACCCATAAACTATTGTGGTAATTCGATAAGAGACATCATGGTATGCATCATATCCAATAGGGTGCAGTTATGATGTTCGGACACACCATCACACTATGGTGTTCCAGGCTGTATTAGTTGTGAAACAATTTCCACAATGTCTTAATTCTGTGCCAAACTCGTAATTCAGATATTCATCTCTATGATCATATCATAGATATTTTATCCTCTTGTCACGACGATCTTTCAACTTCACCATGAAATTACTTGAACCTTTCAATAATTCAGACTCGTCATTCATCAAGTAAATATACTCAACATCTACTCAAATCATCTGTGAAGTAAGAACATAACGATATCCACTACATGCCTCGGCACTCATTGGATTGCACACATCAAAATGTATTACTTCCAACAAGTTGCTTTCTAGTTCGATTTTACTGAAAACGAGGCTTTCAGTCATCTTGCCCATGTGGTATGATTTGCATGTCTCAAGTGATTCAAAATCAAGTGAGTCCAAACGATCCATCTGTATAGAGTTTCTTCATGCATATCTACCAACAAACATGGTTCGCATGTCTCAATCCTTTCAAAAATGAGTGAGTCCAAAGATCCATCAACATGGAGCTTCTTCATGCGTTTTAAACCGATATGACTTAAGTGGCAGTGCCACAAGTAGGTGGTGCTATCATTACTATCTTATATCTTTTGGCATGAACATGTGTATCACTATGATCGAGATTCAATGAACCATTCATTTTAGGTGCAATACCATTGAAGGTATTATTCAAATAAACAGAGTAACCATTATTCTCTTTAAATGAATAACCGTATTGCAATAGACATAATCCAATCATGTCTATGCTCAACGCAAACACCAATCTCGATGGTAGAGGGAGCGTACAATGCTTGATCATATCAACATTGGAAGCACTTCCAACACATATCGTCAGCTCACCTTTAGCTAGTCTCCGTTTATTCTGTAGCTTTTATTTCGAGTTACTAACACTTAGCAACCGAATCGGTATCTAATACCCTGGTGCTACTAGGAGTACTAGTAAAGTACACATCAACACAATGTATATCCAATATACTTCTATCGACCTTGCCAGCCTGCTCATCTACCAAGTATCTAGGGTAATTCTGCTCCAGTGGCTGTTCCCCTTATTACAGAAGCACTTAGTCTCGGGTTTGGGTTCAACCTTGGGTTTGTTCACTAGAGCAGCAGCTGATTTGCCGTTTCATGAAGTATCCGTTCGTGCCCTTGCCCTTCTTGAAACTAGCGGTTTCACCAACCATCAACAATTGATGCTCCTTCTTGATTTCTACTTTTGTGGTGTCAAACATCGCGAATATCTCAAGGATCATCATATATGTCCCTGATATATTATAGTTCATCACGAAGCTCTAGCAGCTTGGTGGTAATGACTTCGGAGAAACATCACTATCTCATCCGGAAGATCAACTCCCACTCGATTGAAATGATTGTTGTACTCGGACAATCTGAGCACAAGCTCAACAATTGAGCTTTCCTCCCTTAGTTTGCAGGCTAAGAAAATCGTCGGAGGTCTTATACCTCTTGACGTGGGCACGAGCCTGAAATCCCAATTTCAGCCCTCGAAACATCTCATATGTTTCGCAAAAACGTCTTTGGTGCCTCAATTCTAAACCATTTAGCATTACGCACTGAACTATCATGTAGTCATCAAAACGTGTATGTCAGATGTTCGCAACATCCACAGACGACGTTCGAGGTTCAGCACACTGAGCGGTGCATTAAGGACATAAGCCTTCTATTAAGCAATGAGGATAAACCTCAGTTTACGGACCTAGTCCGCAAAATTACTACTATCAACTTTCAACTAAATTTTGTCTAGGAACATATCTAAACAGTAGAACTGAAGCGCGAGCTACGACATAATTTGCGAAGACCTTTTGACTATGTTCAGGATAATTAAGTTCATCTTATGAACTCCCACTCAGATAGACATCCCTCTAGTCATCTAAGTGATTACATGATCCGAGTCAACTAGGCCGTGTCCGATCATCACGTGAGACGGACTAGTCAACATCGGTGAACATCTTCATGTTGATCGTATCTACCATACGACTCATGCTCGACCTTTCGGTCTTCTGTGTTCCGAGGCCATGTCTGTACACATGCTAGGCTCGTCAAGTCAACCTAAGTGTTGCGTGTGTAAATCTGTCTTACACCCGTTGTATGTGAACGTTAGAATCTATCACACCCGATCATCACGTGGTGCTTCGAAACAACGAACTGTCGCAACGGTGCACAGTTAGGGGGAACACTTTCTTGAAATTATTAATGAGGGATCATCTTATTTACTACCGTCGTTCTAAGTAAACAAGATGCAAAAACATGATAAACATCACATGCAATCAAATAGTGACATGATATGGCCAATATCATATAGCTCCTTTGATCTCCATCTTGGGGCTCCATGATCATCTTGTCACCGGCATGACACCATGATCTCCATCATCATGATCTCCATCATCGTGTCTTCATGAAGTTGTCTCGCCAACTATTACTTCTACTACTACAGCTAACGGTTAGCAATAAAGTAAAGTAATTACATGACGTTTATGTTGACACGCAGGTCATAAATAAATTAAGACAACTCCTATGGCTCCTGCCGGTTGTCATACTCATCGACATGCAAGTCGTGATTCCTATTACAAGAACATGATCAATCTCATACATCACATATATCATTCATCACATCCTTTGGCCATATCACATCACATAGCATACCCTGCAAAAACAAGTTAGACGTCCTCTAATTGTTGTTTGCATGTTTTACGTGGCTGCTATGGGTTTCTAGCAAGAACGTTTCTTACCTACGCAAAAACCACAACGTGATATGCCAATTGCTATTTACCCTTCATAAGGACCCTTTTCATCGAATCCGATCCGACTAAAGTGGGAGAGACAGACACCCGCTAGCCACCTTATGCAACTAGTGCATGTCAGTCGGTGGAACCAGTCTCACATAGAGATACGTGTAAGGTCGGTCCGGGCCGCTTCATCCCACGATGCCGCCGAATCAAGATAAGACTAGTAACGGCAAGCATATTGAACAAATCAACGCCCACAACTACTTTGTGTTCTACTCGTGCATAGAAACTACGCATAACCTAGCTCATGATGCCACTGTTGGGGAACGTAGCATAAATTCAAAATTTTCCTACGTGTCACCAAGATCATCTATGGAGTCATCTAGCAACGAGGGAGGAGTGGATCTACATACCCTTGTAGATCGCGCGCGGAAAGCATTCAAGAGAACGGGGTTGAATGGAGTCGTACTCCGTCGTGATCCAAAATCACCGATGATCCTAGCGCCGAACGGAGGCACCCTCCGCGTCAACACACGTACGGAGCAGCCGTCTCCTCCTCTGATCCAGCAAGGGGGGAGGAGAGGTTGATGGAGATCCAGCAGCAACGACGGCGTGTGGTGGAAGTAGCGGGATTCCAAAACAGGGCTTCGCCAAGCGCTGCGGGAGGAGGGAGAGGGAGGCGCCAGGGCCTTAGCTTGGGTTGCCCTCCCTTCCCCCACTATATATAGGCCAAGGAGAGGGGGAGGGCGCCAGCCTTGCCCCTTCCTCCAAGGAAGGGTGCGGCAAGGGGGGTAGGAGTCCATCCTCCCCAAGGCACCTCGAGGTGCCTTCCCCTTTAGGACTCTCCCCTCCTCTTGTCCCTTTTGGCGCATGGGCCTCTAGGGGCTGGTGCCCTTGGCCCATGTAGAGGCCAAGGCGCACCCCCTACAGCCCATGTGGCCCCCGGGGCAGGTGGCCCCACCCGGTGGACCCCCGGGACCCTTCCGGTGGACCCGGTACAATACCGGTGACCCCGAAACTTGTCCCGATGGCCGTAATAGCACTTCCTATATATAATTCTTTACCTCCGGACCATTCCGGAACTCCTCGTGACGTCCGGGATCTCATCCGGGACTCCGAACAACTTTCGGGTTACCGCATACTAATATCTCTATAACCCTAGCGTCACCGAACCTTAAGTGTGTAGACCCTACGGGTTCGGGAGACATGCAGACATGACCGAGATGACTCTCCGGTCAATAACCAACAGCGGGATCTGGATACCCATGTTGGCTCCCACATGTTCCACGATGATCTCATCGGATGAACCACGATGTCAAGGACTTAATCAATCCCGTATACAATTCCCTTTGTCTATCGGTACGTACACTTGCCCGAGATTCGATCGTCGGTATCCCGATACCTTGTTCAATCTCGTTACCGGCAAGTCTCTTTACTCGTTCCGTAACACATCATCCCGTGATCAACTCCTTGATCACATTGTGCACATTATGATGATGTCCTACCGAGTGGGCCCAGAGATACCTCTCCGTCACACGGAGTGACAAATCCCAGTCTCGATTCGTGCCAACCCAACAGACACTTTCGGAGATACCTGTAGTGTACCTTTATAGCCACCCAGTTACGTTGTGACGTTTGGCACACCCAAAGCACTCCTACGGTATCCGGGAGTTGCACAATCTCATGGTCTAAGGAAATGATACTTGACATTAGAAAAGCTTTAGCATACGAACTACACGATCTTGTGCTATGCTTAGGATTGGGTCTTGTCCATCACATCATTCTCCTAATGATGTGATCCCGTTATCAACGACATCCAATGTCCATGGTCAGGAAACCGTAACCATCTATTGATCAACGAGCTAGTCAACTAGAGGCTTACTAGGGACATGGTGTTGTCTATGTATCCACACATGTATCTGAGTTTCCTATCAATACAATTCTAGCATGGATAATAAACGATTATCATGAACAAGGAAATATAATAATAACTAATTTATTATTGCCTCTAGGGCATATTTCCAACACATGGATTGTCAGTTGGCGTTCAGCGTCAGGACGAACCATGGAAATGGGTTCAACATCAAGGGCTCTGTGGGAGCAGCCCGTTCTTTCTTGGTCTTCCTCTTCTTCTTGGAGGGGGCAGTAGGAGAGGCTTCAGGATGTTTCCTCTTCCTGGCTTCAGCCTCAGCAAGTCCTCGTCTTCTTCAGCTCTGAAGCGGTTGACCAGCCTTTTTGGCTTCGAGCCAGTCATTCTAGTTGGGAAGACAATGGGATCTGCTTCCTGCCTTGGTGCGTCGGGTTCAGCCGTAGCGGGCTTCTTCTTCTTCTTTGCGGCCATCCTGGGGTCGATGCCAGGACGCCCAAGGGCCTTGCGCTTCTCAGCCTCATTGTAGGCTTGCACACATCTGTCAGCCAGACTTCATGCGCTCACGAGAACCCTGAGCTTCTGCACGTTTCTTGAGAAAGGCTTCCTTGAGCTCGTGCAGCATAATCTTGAAGTTCTTCACCTCTTGCACGCTGAGCTTGGCCATATGCTTCTTGAACTGAGATTTCTCATAGTCAATCTTCTGCTTCAGTTCAACGATGCGCTGAGCGAGAGCTAGCTCTGAAGCAATGGCGCCATGGAAGGCGACACTGAGGCCAATGGGTAGCTGCAGATCTTCGAAGCTGATGTTTGGCATGTCAAACCACTCATCAATGAAGTTGTGAATGATTGTTACATCAAAGAGAGGCAGATCATTGAAGATTTCTGCTTCTTCTTTGCTCTTGATGAGTTGCTCAAGAGCGTCATCTGCAAGATCTTCATCACTTGACAGATCAATGGCATCATTGCGCAGAATGGCAGCAGCTGTTAGCTCTTGGCCGGTGTGTGGCAGAGGCATCTTGACCTTCTGGGGCTTGGAGATGCGTGACAAATCTTCAGACTGCACACTGTCTTCAGGAGGTGCAGTTGCCAGTGGCTTCGCCCGTGAGATTTTTGGTGCAGAGGCCGGCTTTGAAGCTTTTGGCTGCTTCAGCTTCTTTGGCTTCGGCGCTGCAGGCGCTTCATCTGATTCAGCGTCATCTGCAGGCTCATTCACGGCTGTCCCTTGAACCACGATGTGAGTGATGAGACCTTCAAGGTTGTAGAAGGGCCCAAGAAGATTGGGTTCAGCTTCGCGAGTTCCATCGGCACGGGGAGCAGAGGGACCAGGGTTGAAATCTAAACCCAAAGTCTTCTTGTTCTGCTTCGCTGAGTTCTGGGCAAACTGGAAGTTGCGCTTAAACAGATTGTCGTCACGACACCATAGCAGGGACGATGGGTCAGCATCCGCAGGCTGTGGTCCACGGACCATGCAGGGATAGAAGCCTTGTTCAATGGCTTCATCTCTGGTCCTGGGTTGAAGATTTTTGTAGAGGATGTCTCCCCATGGTCGCTTGATGGCATTCTTTTCAGCATATTCCTTGGTCACAAATCTGTACTTGAACCACTGTTCTGCCCAATAGCGTCGAATCCATTGGATTCGCGTCTTGCGCTGATTGTAATCCTCTTCAGGATCTGTCTTGTACAGCTCTGAGAGGTCATCGGGCAGATCTCTTGATGTTTCTCCTCGACGCTTTCTGCCACCCTTCCTTGCTGATTTTTCTGAAGCCATGAACTTTAATCTGAAAGGCTTCAATACGTTCAAAGGCTTCAAAGGTTTTCGCTTGCTGGACAAACAGGAACTGGCTTCGGGAGAATTTATGTGATGCTGTAAGAATTCTGCAAATGAATGCAGACTATGAGAACCAAGGGATTCTCCCACGGACATGTACCTGTGACAGCATTAAGGTGCGAGGGAAGGGGAAGAGGTCATATGCATTCTCAGAAGATTTTGAAGATAAATCAGTTTAGAAGACATTGACCTCATCGTGCGAAGACATTCACTCATAGATAAGGAGTTGGTTCCAGATTTGTACGAATCCAGGATCAGTACAAGTGAGGAATCTAACTACTTTGTGAAGCATAAGTGAATATACTAGGCATGTTATGAGATGCAGTATGAAAGAGATCCAACTTGTGTGAATAGAAACTGCTTGTGGTAGAAAGTGATAAAGCTATAGGATCAAAGAGGCCGTAAAAAGGAGGTTTTATTTACCACACGAAGAACTGCTAGACGGAGTGGAAGAGGAGGCCGAGCAGTTCGATCGTCCGTGCCCTAACTTGGCGACGGAGGACACCTATGGCGACGCGGAGAAGGCGATGTCCGCGGTCGGCGTGAAGACGGCGTCGGAGAGGTTGCGGCAGTGAAGCGCTTCGTCGCCGGCGTCATCGAGGGCTAGCGGTGGCGCTAGGGTTCGTGCGAGAGTGGAAGAAGAGATAATGACCGCTGTGAGGTGTGTATTTATAGGTACAGGGGCGGACACTGCATTATTACACAGGTGCCCCTGGCGATTCGCATCTGAGGAACACGTGGCCATCATGCAGCATATTGGGGTTTGTTCCACGTCCCACGCACGCCTGGATTGTCGGGTGGTCGTTCCCACTTCTCCGGGTTTCAGGTGGAGGAATGAGCATTGAAAACGGACTTAATGGTTGTCTCTGTATCTTCTGCTGACAAGGACGCAGAGACAGACATTCGACACATTTCAATAGAATGCATATGATTTGGAGAGATAGAGTTTGAGATAGAAAGCATAGAGAGGTTAGGGTCCGATCACATTCACTTAGTTCAAAAGATTCAACAAGAAGACATAGCTATAAGTGAATGCTGTAGAGGACAGAACACTAGTATATATATATAATCAACATAGTGAAGATAATCATGAAGACATGTTGAGATTGAAGCCAAACCAAATGTGAAGACATAGCAAATGTAACGCCATGAGTGAAACACTTCAAACAGAACATTTGGTGGTGGCGTTACCCACCGTATAGGAAGTATTAGACCCAGACACGGCGCACAATTATCGTGGCGCTCCGAAGTCAAATTCCACATTAATGTATTCACACTTAGAATGTATGTCTTCATTGATTGAAGATATACTTTACTTCGTGTGTTGCACATCTAAGTCATCAATATGCATAAGTGTTAGGATGTGTGCCTGATCACAGGACATTTGAGGATTCCAAGATATTTAGCTCACACCGTAACTTGCAAAATCTCTTCTCATCCAAGGGCTTGGTGAAGATATCTGCCAATTGCTCTTCAGTGTTGACGTGTATGATATCAATATCTTCCTTCACAACATGATCTCTGAGAAAGTGATGACGAATTTCAATGTGCTTTGTCTTCGAGTGCTGAACTGGGTTGTTGGCAATCTTGATGGCGCTTTCGTTGTCGCAGTAGAGTGGCACTTGCTTCAGATGAATGCCATAGTCCTTGAGTGTTTGCTTCATCCACAGAAGCTGAGCGCAGCAAGATCCAGCAGCAATGTATTCAGATTCAGCAGTGGAGAGAGATACACAGTTCTGCTTCTTTGAAGACCAACATACAAGTGATCGTCCCAGAAAGTGACATGTGCCTGATGTAGACTTGCGATCCACCTTGTCACCAGCATAATCAGCATCCGAGAATCCAACCAGATCAAACTCTGAGCCCTTTGGATACCATAATCCTAGAGTTGGGGTGTGAGCCAAATATCGAAGAATTCGCTTCACAGCTAAGTGATGCGACTCCTTTGGTGCCGCTTGAAATCGAGCACACATGCAAACACTAAGCATAATATCTGGCCTAGATGCACATAGATAAAGCAAAGAACCAATCATGGAGCGGTATACCTTTTGATCGAACTCTTTACCATTGTCGTCAGGACCCAGATGATGCTTGGCTGGCATTGGCGTCGTGAAGCCTTTGCAGTCTTGCATACCGAACTTCTTCAGGCAATCTTTGAGATACTTCTCTTGAGATATGAAGATGCCGTTGCGTTGCTGTCGTATTTGAAGACCGAGGAAGAACTTCAGCTCTCCCATCATGGACATCTGATATTGCTCTTGCATCATATATCCAAACTCTTCACTGTACTTCTGATTGGTGCAGCCGAAGATAATGTCATCCACATATATTTGGCACACAAACAGTTCACCATCATATGTCTTCGTGAAGAGAGTGGGGTCTAGGGAACCAGGTATGAAGCCTTTGCTCTTCAGGAAGTATTTGAGTGTGTCATACCAGGCCCGAGGGGCTTGTTTGAGGCCATACAGTGCCTTGTTGAGCTTGTATACCATGTCAGGATGTTTTGGATCTTCAAAGCCAGGCGGTTGTGCAACATACACTTCTTCTTCAATCTTGCCATTGAGAAAGGCGCTCTTCACATCCATTTGATATAGAAGTATGTTATGATGATTTGCATAGGCCAGCAGTATGCGTATGGCTTCAAGTCTAGCCACAGGAGCAAATGTTTCATCGAAGTCAATGCCTTCCACTTGAGTATATCCTTGAGCAACGAGACGAGCTTTGTTTCTGACAACTTGACCATGCTCATCTTGCTTGTTGCGGTATATCCATTTGGTGCCTATTATGTTGTGCTTCCGTATCAGGACGCTTAACCAGTTCCCATACATTATTCAGCTCAAACTGTTGAAGCTCTTCTTGCATAGCTTGAATCCATTCAGGTTCCATGAAGGCTTCTTCAACTTTCTTGGGTTCTGTAATTGAGACGAATGCGAAGTGCCCACAGAAATTTGCTAGCTGAGTTGCCCTTGAACGAGTGAGCGGACCGGGTGCATTGATGCTATCAATTATTCTCTCAATCTGCACTTCATTGGCAACACGAGGATGTACAGGGCGAAGATTTTGCTCTTGCTGATCATTGTCGTTGTTAGTGGGATTGTCTTCAGGCTGAGCATTGTCTTCAGGTTGATCAGGTGCGGAGATGATAAGTTCCTCTTCAGGTTGAGCTTCAGAGGGTATGATTTCTCCAGTTCCCATTAGCTTGATTGATTCGCTGGATGGAACTTCATCTAGCACATTTGGCAGGTGTTCTCTTTGTGAACCGTTAGTCTCATCAAATCGCACATCCACTGTTTCAACCACTTTATAATGAAAGAGATTGAAGACTCTGTAGGAGTGCGAATCCTTTCCATATCCAAGCATAAAACCCTCATGTGCTTTTGGTGCAAATTTTGAAGTGTGATGTGGATCCTTGATCCAGCACCTGGCGCCAAATACTCTGAAGTAACTGACATTTGGCTTCTTGCCAGTAAGGAGCTCATAAGATGTCTTGTTCAGAAGCTTGTGAAGATAAACACGATTGATTGTATGGCATGCAGTATCAATGGCTTCAGGCCAGAATTTTCTTGGAGTCTTGTATTCATCTAGCATCGTTCTGGCCATCTCAATGAGTGTTCTGTTCTTGCGTTCGACGACGCCATTCTGCTGTGGCGTGTATGGGCTGAGAATTCATGTGTGATGCCCAAGGTATCAAGATATGTATCAAGGCCAGTGTTCTTGAATTCAGTGCCATTGTCACTTCTGATGTGCTTTATCTTGGCGCCATAGTTGTTCATTGCTCGATTGGCGAAGCGTCTGAAGACATCCTGCACTTCAGTCTTGTAGAGGATTATGTGCACCCAAGTATATCTAGAATAATCATCAACAATGACAAAGCCATAGAGACAAGCAGTAGTAGTAAGAGTTGAGTAATGAGTGGGACCGAAAAGATCCATGTGGAGCAGTTCGAAGGGTCGAGTGTTGTCATGATTGTCTTCGAGGGATGTTTGGCCCTCGTCATCTTTCCCTGCTTCACAGGCACCGCATAAGTGATCTTTCTTGAACTTGACGCCCTCGATGCCTATGACATGCTTCTTCTTTGCAAGGGTGTGGAGGTTCCTCATGCCAGCATGCCCTAGCCTCCGATGCCAGAGCCAGCATTCTGAAGCTTTTGCTAGAAGACATACGGCAAGCTGTGGTCCTGCTGAGAAATCTACCACGTACAAATCATCTTTCCGATACCCTTCAAACACTAGAGACTTGTCAGATTCCATTAGAACAAGGCAACGATATTTTCCAAATATTACGATCATGTTCAAATCGCAAAGCATTGAGACAGACATTAAGTTGAAGCCAAGGGATTCAACAAGCATGACTTTATCCATGTGTTGATCCTTGAGATTGCAACTCTACCTAGACCCAATACCTTACTTTTACCAGTGTCAGCAAATGTGATGTGGCTCTTGTCGGATGGACGTAAGGTTGAGTCCATAAGAAGGCTTCTTTTGCCAGTCATGTGTTGTACACCCACTATCAATAATCCATTCTGAAGACGCTGGTGTCGTACCCTACAGTGCAGTTAGGGGGATAGGCTTCACGAAGAGAATTGTGAAGCAAAAACATTTGACGAACCAGTGGGTTATGAAAGCTTAGATCCAGATTAGGACTGATAGGGAGAGTAGCAAGCGATTCAGGAACGAAGTACATAGTAAGACCATTCGGGCATTTGATCTTGCGCCCTACAAGATGTTTAAGGTCCCCAGCAATAGCGTCAGACGATTTTGGTTTTCTGCTGGAGACCTTTCCCTGCAAAAGAGAGTTAAGCTTTCTTAGCCACCCACATCTTCAAGGGTGGCTTAGAAGCAATAAGTCTAAGTGCAGCGTCTGAGAACTTTGGCTTTGGAGCCCTAGCAAAAAGTCTTGCAGGCGGACAATAGTACTCATAAGAATAAGCAGAATAGTTCTTGGTCTTATGAACATGGCGGTTTGATGAACCGCGCTCATATTCATAGGCCTGAGTATGGTTTCCCTGCAAAACATTTGCGTTAGTGCGACTCAGGTGAGTCCTCTGTCTGTATGAAGCCTTTGGGCCGTATGAAGCCTGTGGTCTGGGGTTTCTTCTTCATCTGTGGTGTCATGACGACATTCACAGGAAGATTTTCCAAACACCTTTTGGGCACCCAGATCTTCTTCATAGGCGGTCCATTCCTGCAGTTAGTACCAATGTACCTGGCAAACACTTCACCATTCTGATTCTTAAACAGTTTATAGTTTGCATCAAAGGATTCATCAATGACAATGGGGTTAGCACAAGTGAAGCCAGATAGATTGGATGGATCTGCTGAAGGTTCCTTTGCAGCAACCCATGTGGTTTTGGGGTACTGCTCAGGTTTCCAGTAAGAGCCATCAACATTCATTTTCCTTACGAACCCAACACCCTCTTTCCTCGGGTTTCGGTTCAGAATCTGCCTTTTGAGGACATCACATAGTGTCTGATGCCCTTTAAGACTTTTGTACATCCCTGTTTCAAGCAATGTCTTCAACCTAGCATTCTCATCAGCAATAGCAGTGGTATCCTCAGCAGAGGGGTTAGTTACCACATCAACAGTTGAAGATATTGCAACAGTAGTAGCAGTAGAACATTCAGCAACAGAAGTAGCATTATCACGCTCAATGCATTTAAGACATGGTGGTTCAAATCCTTCCTGAGCGGAACTGATCTGTTCGCGTGAAGTGACTCGTTTTCCTTTTGAAGATCTTCATGAGCCGCTCTCAATTTCTCAAGATCTTGCTTCCTTTGAAGATAATCATAGGAAAGCTTTTCATGAGTTGTTGAGAGCGTTTCATGACGACTTTCAAGTTCCTCATACTTAACGTGAAGATTTTTTATGTCTTCAATTAAGGACTCAGATCGAGTCATTTCAGCGCCCAACAGATCATCGCTTTTGTCTAACAGTTTTTGAATATGTTCCATGGCTTTCTGTTGTTCAGTTGCAATTTTAGCAAGTGTTTTGTAGCTGGGTCTTGAACCACAATCAGAGTCATCGTCACTAGATGTTTGATAGTGAGTAGTGCGTGTGTTTACCTTGGCACCGCGTGCCATGAAGCAGTAGGTAGGAGCAGAGTAGTCCTTGTCATTTGCATCGGTGTCGGTGGTGAAGTCATTGTCTTCAGTGTTGAAGATGGACTTGGCAACGTATGCTGTAGCCAGACTTGCAACGCCAGAATCGGACTCCTCCTCACTCCGCCTCCTCAGAAGCGGACTCCTCCTCTGAATCCATTTCCTTGCCAACAAATGCACGTGCCTTGCCAGATGAGCTCTTCTTGTGTGATGAAGACTTTGAGGAAGACTTGGAAGAAGACTTTGAGTATTTCTTCTTCTTCTTGTCGTCAGAGTCATATTCCTTGCTCTTCTTCTTCTTCTGTTCTCATTGTCCCACTGTGGACACTCAGAGATGAAGTGGCCAGTTTTCTTGCACTTGTGGCATGTTTTCTTCTTGTAGTCATGAGCAGAAGCTTCATCATTCCTTGAGCTTGATCGTGAAGACTTTCTGAAGCCTTTCTTCTTGGTGAATTTTTGGAACTTCTTCACAAGCATAGCAAGTTCCTTTCCAATGTCTTCAGGATCATCAGAACTGCTGTCAGATTCTTCTTCAGATGAGGAGGACACTTTTGCCTTCAAGGCACGAGTTCGCCCATAGTTTGGACCGTAGATATCTCTTTTCTCAGAAAGCTGAAACTCATGTGTGTTGAGCCTCTCAAGTATGTCGGACGGATCGAGTGTCTTGAAATCAGGTCGTTCTTGAATCATCAGGGCTAGGGTGTCAAACGAACTGTCAAGTGATCTCAGTAGTGTCTTGACGACTTCATGCTTGGTGATCTCAGTAGCGCCGAGGGCTTGAAGCTCATTTGTGATGTCAGTGAGTCGATCAAACGTGAGCTGGACATTCTCATTGTCATTTCTCTTGAAGCGGTTGAAGAGGTTGCGAAGGACACTGATTCTCTGATCTCTCTGGGTTGAGACGCCTTCGTTGACCTTGGAGAGCCAGTCCCAGACCTAGCTTAGATGTTTCCAAAGCACTCACACGGCCATACTGTCCTTTGGTCAGATGACCACAGATGATATTCTTGGCAGTAGAGTCCAGTTGAACGAACTTCTTGACATCAGCAGCAGTGACACCTTCTCCAGCCTTGGGAACGCCGTTCTTGACGACATACCATAGGTCGACGTCAATGGCTTCAAGATGCATGCGCATCTTATTCTTCCAGTAGGGATATTCAGTTCCATCGAAGACGGGGCACGCAGCGGAGACTTTAATTATCCCTGCAGTCGACATAGCTAAAACTCCAGGTGGTTAAACCGAATCACACAGAACAAGGGAGCACCTTGCTCTGATACCAATTGAAAGTGCGTTATATCGACTAGAGGGGGGGTGAATAGGCGATTTTATGAAAGTCTTCAAAACGTGGAAGTTATGAAGACAAACGATAGAAATAAACCTATTACCCTGCAGCGGAAGGTAGACTACACTAGGCAAGCCATAGTCAAGTATTCAATAGAGTGAAAGCACAATGACTAATAGCAGCAATGTAGTAAGGATCAGGTAGGAAGATATTATGAAGCCAAACAGAACAACGCAGTCACTCAGTGAAGATAAAAGATAGTGCAATCATACAATGACTTCACAAGGAGTAACAGTACGTAAAGAGAAGGGAAGGATGAAACCAGTGACTCGTTGAAGACAATGATGTGTTGGACCAGTTCCAGTTGCTGTGACAACTGTACGTCTGGTTAGGGCGGCTAGGTATTTAAACCTGAGGACACACAGTCCCGGACACCCAGTCCTGAACACGCAGCTCAGGACACCCAGTCCTCACCGTATTCCCCTTGAGCTAAGGTCACACAGACCTCGCCCAATCACTCTGGTAAGTCTTCAAGGTAGACTCCCAAACCTTCACAGACTTCGTTCACCGGCAATCCACAATGTCTCTTGGATGCTCAGAACGCGACGCCTAACCGGCTGGAGGATGCACAGTCCTCAAGTGTAATAAGTCTTCAGATCACACAGACAAGAAGACTTAAGTGATGCCTAATTCTCTTTGGCTCTGGGTGGTTAGGGCTTTATCCTCGCAAGGAATTCTCTCTCAAAGGCTTCGAGGTGGGTTGCTCTCAAACGACAAAAGCCGTACTCAATCTGAGCAGCCAACCATTTATGGTTGTAGGGGGTGGGCTATTTATAGCCACTTGGCAACCCGACCTGATTTGTCCGAAATGACCCTGGGTCACTAAGGAACTGACACGTGTTCCAACGGTCAGATTTCAAACTCACACGGCAACTTTACTTGGGCTACAAGCAAAGCTGACTTGTCCGACTCTGGACAAGATTCGCTCTCATTGTCTTCACTCGAAGACATAGGTTTTTGGTTTAGGCATCACTTCAGTCATTCTGACTGGTTCTTGGACCCCACTTAACAGTACGGTGGACCAATATCTGAGTTACCAAGGACCATTGGAGAAGCCAGAAACTTGAAATCACCCATCATGATAGAAATATCCGGAATCTCATAGTTTGCGAGCAAACATTTACCCGGTGAGACAACTGCTAATAGTTTATGCAAAACTTGAGAAGACAACTCATGCTTAGATGCAAAAGGTCTCGAGATGAAACAATGCGATGCACCAGTGTCAAAAAGTACTTTTGCAGGAACATCGTTAACAGGAAGGTTACCCATGATGACATCTGACGAGTCCTCTGCCTGAGCTGCATTCATCAAGTTGACCTTGGCGTGCTTGGGGTTATGCTTGACCACAGCTGTACTTGCCGATCTCATAGGAGGAGGAGGAGGGAGACGCCTCTGATTGAAGCATTTGTTGGCATAGTGACCCTTCTGTTGGCACTTGTTGCACGTGACCTCTGAAAGCGGACGGTGATACGGAGCACTCGATCTTGGAGCTTGAGACGAAGTCTTGTTCTGAAAGCCAGGGTTGGGTGGGTGGAAGATCCACTGCCACCTTTGCTCTTCTGCTGATAAGGCTGACGGAACGGAGGAGGAGGAAGCCAATACTTCTGCTGCTTAGCCACTTGAGTTGAGGAAGAAGGAGTAGCATCTCTGACTCGTCTTCTTGGAAGCATCGCACTTCAGTTGAGCAGTCTCTTGCTTCATTGCCATGTTGTAAAACTCATCGTACCTCTTGGGCTCAAAGGAACGAGAGCTAGCTGGATTTCTTCTCTGAGACCACCCCTGAACTGGTATATCATGCTCTTCTCGTCAGGGACGTCCTGCTTAGCAAAACGGGCGAGCTTCTGAAACATCTTGTTGTACTCGTAAACAGACATAGAGCCTTGCTTCAGGTTGCGGAATTCCTCACGCTTGCTTTCAACCACGCTCTGAGGAATATGATGAGCTTTGAAGTCTTGACGGAATTCATCCCAGGTAATCACACGGCCTCCTCTGGAATCTTTGTACTGCTGAAACCATTCTGCAGCTTGGTCTTTGAGTTGGAAGGAAGCGAACTTGACAAAGTCCTCAGGCCTGACGTTACTGCACTCGAAATGCTTGCATATGTCCACGAGCCAATCATCAGCGTCTGTTGCCTCAACACAATTGCTGAAGGTCTTTGGCTGGTTAGCAAGGAACTGGTTGAGTGTAGCAAAGTGATTCTGATTGTTGCCTTGGCCCTGGTTCCCTTGGTTGCGCTCTTGAAGAAGTTGCATGATCAGCTGCGTGTTTGCATTGGTAGCGGCCATCACAGCTTGCCATGCCTCCGGAGGTGGAGGTGGTGGTGGCGGATCAGGATTCGGAGTCGTGCGCGTTGGAGGAGCCATCCTGAAGAGGTTGACATCCATTAGCACATTGACAGACAAATATTGAAGCTGAATCAAACGGGTTGAAATTGCAACATATAGTCTTCACATCCGAACAAAATGAACGAATGCATTCCAATTGAAATGGTCACATATCCATAAATTGAGAAGCCACTTAGAATTGAGGTAGAAGAAAAACAACAAGGTACGGAACAAGAACGAATACTTGGTGAGGATTACCCAATCCCAAACCAAATATCCGCGGAAGAAGAACTAGAGCTACAAGAATTCCCACCTATGAAACTCCCGAACCTTTCCGGTTATGCAATCAGGTGTTGGGGATACAGGGGAAGCATAATATCTCACCCAAATCTAGCAAATCCTACATCCAGCTGTATCCATCCTTCAACACATAACCGAGAAAAACTTCGGAAATCTACCTCAACCTTCGAAAAGCATCCGTTATACAAGTTATGGCAATACTCCCGAACTCCCGCCCCAGTACTGGGTGGCGTCGAGGTTATCTCACCAACAACTGCATAAAAGAGATTTTCGATGTCGGCGAAACTAAACTCAGGTATGAACTGCAACGATAAAATTGTGACGACAACACCTCGGAGCTCAACTCCCCGGGACACTGCCACAACCCCTAAATGACAGGAGGCACCAAGAACAATGTTCTCGTCACAAATCGATCGGAACGATTCCAAGATACCCGCGTGATCCTAAATTTTTTTAGTGAAATTTGAGAAGAGAAGAGTCAAAACTCTACGTCAGGATGCCTACCAGAGCGATGAAGGGACTGGGAGTAAAAAGAATTCCTAAACTCTCCGATATATATAATCCTAAATGACTCAAAACATTTTTCTAGACTCAACAACGCCAACGATTCGATCAAGCAGGGGGCTCCTAAGGTCGGGGAAGGCTCTGATACCAACTTGTAACGCCCTCGATGCGGCTATATCTCCTACGTGTCGAAGCACGACTTAGAGGCATAACCGCATTGAAAGCAATGTCGCAAGTAAGGTAATCTTCACAACAACCCATGTAAATAGATAAAAAGGGAAAGGATACATAGTTGGCTTACACTCGCCACGTCACACAAATACATGAATAACATTACAATCATCCAATACACTCATGGTCCGACTACGGTACCAAAATAAAAGATCAACCCCCAACATGCGACACGGTCCCCGATCGCCCCAACTGGGCACCACTACTGATCATCTGGGAAAGACACATAGTAACGGCGAGAGTCTTCATCGAACTCCCACTTGAGCTCAAGCGCATCGTCGAAGCTATCATCGTCGCTGC
>NC_053028.1:383098985-383169438 GCF_003073215.2 Triticum urartu
CTTGGTCTGGTCGTTGGACACAAACGAAGTACGCGAAGTTGCAGCTATGGCGAACTTTTAATCTAAACAAAACCCAAAGTCTAAACGACGCCCTAAGGGCTGTATATATGGAGGAAGAGGGGGGAATTTCGTGGCCCTTGAGGGTGGGGTCCGAAACCAACCCTAACTCTTGTTTCCCCACACATACGGACTCTAAAAATAGCCTATACTTAAGTATTTCGAAATTACATGGGCCTGGCCCATTAATAAGGTGACGCAGCACCTAGAATAGCCTATGGACGAATATTATGAAGTGGCATCTTGTATATTTCGTCCAAGGCTTCATGCACTCCTTATGGCGGCTTCAAAGTCCTGAAATCATCACTTGTAACTCCGTTCTTGATCCCCTTGCGCATGCCATCAACTCCATGCGTGTTCTTGCTCCAATGTTCATCCTTCTCCAAGCTAGGCCCTTCATTTGTAAGCAAAACAAATGTATCCAATTTAGGCAGCATCATAATCTCATGAACATTAGAATCATTACCAAGAAACAAAAGTACCTGGTAATTTAATTGGCGTGCGCGAGCTCTAGTAATTGGTCCAGTATATGTAACAGTAGGGGCTGTGGGTGTAACAATGGTATTGATGTCCTCATCAAGAATACTCAGGTTAAACTTGACGAGCCTAGCATATGCAGATATGGCCTCGGAATACTGAGACCGAAAGGTCGAGCGTGAATCATATAGTAGATATGATCAACATAGTGATGTTCACCATTGAAAACTACTCCATTTCACGTGATGATCGGTTATGGTTTAGTTGATTTGGATCACGTGATCACTTAGAAGATTAGAGGGATGTCTTTCTAAGTGGGAGTTCTTAAGTAATACTATTAATTGAACTTAAATTTATCATGAACTTAGTCCTGGTAGTATTAGCATATCTATGTTGTAGATCAATAGCTCGCGTTTAGCTCCCCTGTTTTATTTTTGATATGTTCCTAGAGAAAATTAAGTTGAAAGACGTTAGTAGCAATGATGCGGATTGGATCCGTGATCTGAGGATTATCCTCATTGCTGCACAGAAGAATTATGTCCTTAATGCACCGCTAGGTGACAGACCTATTGCAGGAGCAGATGCAGACGTTATGAACGTTTGGCTAGCTCAATATGATGACTACTTGATAGTTTAGTGCACCATGCTTAACGGCTTAGAATCGGGGCTTCAAAGACGTTTTGAACGCCATGGAGCATATAAGATGTTCCAAGAGTTGAAATTGGTATTTCATACTCATGCCCGTGTCGAGAGGTATGAGACCTCTGACAGTACTTTGCATACAAGATGGAGGAGAATAGCTCAACCAGTGAGCATGTGCTCAGATTGTCTGATTACTACAATTGCTTGAATCAAGTGGGAGTTAATCTTCCAGATAAGAGAGTAATTGACAAAGTTCTCTAGTCACTATCATCGAGTTACTAGAACTTAGTGATGAACTATAATATGCAAGGGATGACAAAAGTAATTCCCAAGCTCTTCGTGATGCTCAAATCGACGAAGGTAGAAATCAAGAAAAGCATCAAGTGTTGATGGTAAACAAAACCACTAGTTTAAAGTAAAGGGACAAAGGGAAGAAAGGGGAACTTCAAGAAGAACGGCAAGCAAGTTGCTACTCAAGTGAAAAACCCAAGTCTGGACCTAAGCCTGAAACTGAGTGCTTCTACTGCAAAGGGACTAGTCATTGGAAGCGGAACTACCCCAAGTATTTGGCGGATAAGAAGGATGGCGAAGTGAACAAAGGTATATTTGATATACATATTATTGATGTGTATTTTACTAGTGTTCGTAGCAACCCCTCGGTATTTGATACTGGTTCAGTTGCTAAGAGTAGTAACTCGAAATGGGAGTTGCAGAATGAATAGAGAATAGTTAAGGGTGAAGTGACGATGTGTGTTGGAAGTGGTTCCAAGATTGATATGATCATCATCGCACACTCCCTATACTTTCGGGATTAGTGTTGAACCTAATTAAGTGTTATTTGGTGTTTGCGTTGAGCATGAATATGATTTGATCATGTTTATTGCAATACGGTTATTCATTTAAGTAAGAGAATAAATTGTTGTTCTGTTTACATGAATAAAACCTTATATGGTTACACACCCAATGAAAATGGTTCGTTGGATCTCGATCGTAGTGATACACATATTCATAATATTGAAACCAAAAGATGCAAAGTTAATAATGATAGTGCAACTTATTTGTGGCACTGCCGTTTAGGTCATATTGGTGTAAAGCGCATGAAGAAAAACCATGCTGATGGGCTTTTGGAATCACTTGATTATGAATCAGTTGATGCTTGCGAACCATGCCTCATGGGTAAGATGACTAAGACTCCGTTCTCCGAAACAATGGAGCAAGCAACAGATTTGTTGGAAATCATACATACTGATGTATGTGGTCCGATGAATATTGAGGCTCGCAGCAGGTATCATTATTTTCTGATCTTCACAGATGATTTGAGCAGATATGAGTATATCTACTTGATGAAACACAAGTCTGAAACATTTGAAAAGTTCAAAGAATTTCAGAGTGAAGTGGAGAATCATCGTAACAAAATAAAAGTTTCTTCATATGATCACAGAAGTAAAATATTTGAGTTACGAGTTTGGCCTTCAGTTAAAACAATGTGAAATAGTTTCACTACTCACGCCACCTGGAACACCATAGTGTAATGGTGTGTCCGAACGTCGTAACCGTGCTTTATTAGATTGGTGCAATATATGAAGTCTCTTACTGATTTACCGCTATCGTTATAGGGTTATGCATTAGAGACAGCCACATTCACGTTAAATAGGGCACCATCTAAATCCGTTGAGACGACACCGTGTGAACTATGGTTTGGCAAGAAACATAAGCTGTTGTTTCTTAAAGTTTGAGGTTGCAATGCTTATGTGAAAAAGTTTCAACCTGATAAGCTCAAACCCAAATCGGAGAAGTGCATCTTCATAGGATACCCAAAAGAAAATGTTGGGTGCACCTTCTATCACAGACCCGAAGGCAAGATATTCGTTGCTGAGAATGGATCCTTTGTAGAGAAGGGGTTTCTCTCGAAAGAAGTGACTGGGAGGAAAGTAGAACTTGATGAGGTAACTGTACCTGCTCCCTTATTGGAAAGTAGTTCATCACAGAAATCTGTTCCTGTGCCTACTACACCAATTAGTGAGGAAGCTAATGATGATGATCATGTAACTTCAGATCAAGTTACTACCAAACCTCATAGGTAAACCAGAGTGAGATCCGCACCAGAGTGGTACGGTAATCCTGTTCTGGAGGTCATGTTACTTGACCATGACGAACCTACGAACTATGAGGAAGCGATGATGAGCCCAGATTCCGCGAAATGGCTTGAGGCCATGAAATCTGAGATGAGATCCATGTATGAGAGCAAAGTATGGACTTTGATTGACTTGCCCAATGATCGGCGAGCCATTGAGATTAAATGGATCTTCAAGAGGAAGACGGATGCGGATAGTAGTGTTACTATCTACAAAGCTAGAATTGTCACAAAAAGGTTTTCGACAAGTTCAAGGTGTTGACTACGATGAGAGTTTCTCACTCGTATCTATGCTTAAGTCTATCCAAATCATGTTAGAAATTGCCACATTTTATGAAATCTGGCAAATGGATAAACAAAACTGCATTCCTTAATGGATTTATTAAAGAAGAGTTCTATATGATGCAACCAGAAGGTTTTGTCAATCCTAAAGGTACTAACAAAATATGCAAGCTCCAGCGATCCATCTATGGACTGGTGCAAGCATCTCAGAGTTGGAATATATGCTTTGATAAGTTGATCAAAGCATATAGTTTTATACAGACTTGCGGTGAAGCATGTATTTACAAGAAAGTCAGTGGGAGCCCTACAGCATTTCTGATAAGTATATGTGTATGACATATTGTTGATCGGAGATAATGTAGATTTATTCTGCAAAGCATAAAGGAATGTTTGAAAGGAGTTTTTCAAAGAAAGACCTCGGTGAAGCTGCTTACATATTGAGCATCAAGATCTATAGAGATAGATCAAGATGCTTGATAAGTTTTTCAATGAGTACATACCTTGACAAGATTTTGAAGTAGTTCAAAATGGAACAGTCAAAGAACCTGTGTTACAAAGGTGTGAAGTTGAGTAAGACTCAAAACCCGACCACGGCAGAAGATAGAGAGAGAATGAAAGTCATTCCCTATGCCTCAGACATAGGTTCTATAAAGTATGCCATGCTATGTACCAGACCTATTGTATACCCTGCCCTGAGTTTGGCAAGGGAGTACAATAGTGATCTAGGAGTAGATCACTGGACATTGGTCAAAATTATCCTTAGTGGAATAAGGATATGTTTCTCGATTATGGAGGTGACAAAAGGTTTGTCGTAAAGGGTTACTTTGATGCAAGTTTTGACACTGATCCAGATGACACTAAGTCTCAATCTAGATACATATTGAAAGTGGGAGCAATTAGCTAGAGTAGCTCCGTGCAGAGCATTGTTGACATAGAAATTTGCAAAATACGTACGGATCTGAATGTGGCAGACCTGTTGACTAAACTTCTCTCACAAGCATAACATGATCACACCTTAGTACTCTTTCGGTGTTAATCACATAGCGATGTGAACTAGATTACTGACTCTAGTAAACCCTTTGGGTGTTGGTTACATGTCGATGTGAACTATGGGTGTTAACCACATAAAGATGTGAACTATTGATGTTAAATCACATGGCGATGTGAACTAGATTATTGACTCTAGTGCAAGTGGGAGACTGAAGGAAATATGCCCTAGAGGCAATAATAAAGTTATTATATATTTCCTTATATCATGATAAATGTTTATTATTCATGCTAAAATTGTATTAACCGGAAACATAATACATGTGTGAATACATAGACAAACAGAGTGTCACTAGTATGCCTCTACTTGACTAGCTCATTGATTAAAGATGGTTATGTTTCCTAACCATAGACATGAGTAGTCATTTGATTAACGGGATCACATCATTAGGAGAATGATGTGATTGACATGACCCATTCCATTAGCTTAGCACCCGATCATTTAGTATGTTGCTATTGCTTTCTTCATGACTTATACATGTTCCTATGACTATGAGATTATGCAACTCCCGTTTATCGGAGGAACACTTTGTGTGCTACCAAACGCCACAACGTAACTGGGTGATTATAAAGGTGCTCTACAGGTGTCTCCAAAGGTACATGTTGGGTTGGCGTATTTCGAGATTAGGATTTGTCGCTCCGATTGTCGGAGAGGTATCTCTAGGCCCTCTCGGTAATGCACATCACTTAAGCCTTGCAAGCAATGCAACTAATAAGTTAGTTGCAAGATGATGTATTACGGAACGAGTAAAGAGACTTGCCGGTAAAGAGATTGAACTAGGTATTGAGATACCGACGATCGAATCTCGGGCAAGTAACATACCGATGACAAAGGGAACAACGTATGTTGTTTCGCGGTCTGACCGATAAAGATCTTCATAGAATATGTAGGAGCCAATATGAGCATCCAGGTTCCGCTATTGGTTATTGACCGGAGACGTGTCTCGGTCATGTCTACATTGTTCTCGAACCCATAGGGTCCGCACGCTTAACGTTATGATGACAGTTTCATTATGAGTTTATATATTTTGATGTACCTAAGGTTGTTCGGTGTCCCGGATGTGATCACAGACTTGACGAGGAGTCTCGAAATGGTCAAGACATAAAGATCGATATATTGGACGACTATATTTGGACACCGGAAAGGTTCCGGGTGAGATTGGGACAATACCGGATCACCGGGAGGTTATCGGAACCCCCCGGGAGGTATATGGGCCTTATTGGGCCTTAGTGGAAAGGAGGGGAAAGGAGCAAGGGAGGGGGCGCCCCCCCAAGCCCAATCCAAATTGGGAAGGGGGCCGGCCCCCCCTTTCCTTCCTCCCTCCTTCCTCTTCCTTCCCTCTCCTACTCCTAATAGGAAAAAGGGGAGTCCTACTCCCGGTGGGAGTTGGACTCCCCCCTTGGGCGCGCCACCCTCCTTGGCCGGCCCCCTCCTCCACTCCTTTATATACGGGGGCAAGGGGGCACCCCAGAGACACAACAATTGATCATTGATCTCTTAGCCGTGTGCGGTGCCCCCCTCCACCATAATCTCGATAATATTGTAGCGGTGCTTAGGCGAAGCCCTGCGATGGTAGAACATCGAGATCGTCATCACGCCGTCATGCTGACGGAACTCATCCCTGACACTTTGCTGGATTAGAGTCTGGGGATCGTCATCGAGCTGAACGTGTGCTAGAACTCGGAGGTGCCGTAGTTTTGGTGCTTGATCGGTTGGGCCGTGAAGACGTACGACTACATCAACCGCGTTGTGCTAACGCTTCCGCTTCCGGTCTACGATGGTACGTAGACAACACTCTCCCCTCTCGTTGCTATGCATCACCATTATCTTGCGTGTGCGTAGGAATTTTTTTTGAAATTACTACGTTCCCCAACAGAATGCACCCTCTGTGTGGGGACCCTCTCAATCTACCGCATTTGATGAGCTTAAATCTTTGCTTGGACATACCCTGATTCTTTGAGGTCCATTGCAATGCTAGTGGAAATGGTATCGGTGGAGTTTTGATGCAAGACAAGTGACCCATTGAATATTTTAGCGAAAAACTTTTCGGTGCTCAACTTAACTATCCCATCCATGACAAGGAATTATATGCTTTAGTGCAAGTATTTCATGTTTGGGAGCATTACCTTCATCCTCATGAATTTGTCATACATACCGATCATGAGACACTTAAATACCTTAAAGGTCAAACCAAGTTGAATAGAAGGCATGAAAAACGGAGTGAATTCATTGAGTCTTTTCCTTATGTCATCAGATACAACGGGTAAAGAAAGTGTTGTGGCAGACACTCTTTCTCACGAATGCATGTTTGTTACTCAACTTGAATTGATTGTTGTTGGCTTCGAGCACATTAAGGACTTGTATGCACATGATGCCTCGTTTGCAACTCCATTTGCCAAATGTCAAGTTAACACTTATTGGGAACGATATTATCTCAAGGAAGTCTATCTTATGAGGGCTAACAAACTTTGTGTTCTCGAGTCTTCTCTTCGTTTATTGCTTTTGAAAGAGGCTCATCATGGCAGACTCATGGGACATTTTGGCCGTGACAAGATATTCGCCACACTTTCCTCCAAGTACTTTTGGTGAAATATGTTTTGCGACGTCGCATGCTATACAAATCGGTGCTCTACATGCCGCAAAGCTAAGTCTCAAGCTCAATCTCATGGTTTCCACATGCCACTTCCTATTCCATATCAACCATGGGAAGATATTAGTATGGATTTCGTGCTTGGATTACCTGGGACTCAAAATGGAAAAGATTAGGTATTTGTAGTTGTGGACCGATTCTCTAAAATGGCACATTTCATCCCATGCAATAAGGTCAACGATGTTTCACATGTTGCAAATCTTGTTTGTAGGGAAATCTTGAGGTTGCATGGAGTGCCAAGGACAATCGTGTCAGAACGCGCCGTCAAGTTCCTAAGCTACTTTTGGAAGACACTATACGCCAAGCTCAGAATTAAGTTACTTTTCTCGATGGCCTATCACCCACAAACCGATGGCCAAACGGAAGTCACTAACCGGACACTCTCTACTGTACTATGAGTAGATCTCCCCAGCAACCGGTCACTCTCTACTCTCCCACTCCAAGAATGCGCAAACATTGACACAAGCACAAGAGCCACCTACCTCAAGAAGATGCATGAAGAAACAAGGTCCACGATCGAGCGTCAAATACACCGCCACACCACCAAGCTCAACATGAACAAGACACCAACGATGTTTGAGGGAGTCCTGGATTAGGGGGTCCTCGGACAACCGGACTATATGCTTTGACCGGACTGTTGGACTATGAAGATACAAGATTGAAGACTTCGTCCCGTGTCCGGGTAGGACTCTCCTTTGCGTGGAAGGCAAGCTTGGCAATTCAGATATGTAGATCTCCTCCCTTGTAACCGACTCTGTGTAACCCTAGCCTCCTCTGTTGTCTATATAAACCGGAGGGTTTAGTCCGTAGGACAACAACAATCATAATCATCGGCTAGCTTCTAGGGTTTAGCCTTTACGATCTCTTGGTAGATCAACTCTTGTAATACTCATATCATCAAGATCAATCAAGCAAGAAGTAGGGTATTACCTCCATCGCGAGGGCCCGGACATGGGTAAACATTGTGTCCCCCCGCCTCCTATTACCATCCGCCTTAGACGCACAGTTCGGGACCCCCGACCCGAGATCCACCGGTTTTGACACCGACATTGGTGCTTTCATTGAGAGTTCCACTGTGCCGCCATGATAAGGCTTGATGGCTTGTGTTGTTGTCAAGGCCAACATTACCTCGGGGGGAGCCCTGGCTGTAGGCCAAACTCTCCGACTAGGCGGCTTCATCATGATCACCCGTTCGGCCGTCGCGCCGACGATGACTTCTCGGGTCATCAAAAACAACCTCCACGTCAGCTCGGGATTCACCGAGCAGATGGATCCAATAGAGCTCTCTTCCCTGAACGAGCTCTTGGATTGCATCGCCGCCCTGGGAGTCACAATGGACTATGATCGGATCGGGCTTAAACCCGACCAAAGGGAGATTAACTCTCCGCTGGTCACCCATCAGATAGCGGTGGTGGAGGAGCAATGTAGCAATTCTTCCTCTATTTTAAGGACAAACTATGTCCAGATTCCCAAGCTCTCCGAGCCGAATACCTGTCCACGGGAGGACATGGCCCAAGCCTCGAACCTAGAATCAGACGGTGGGCCAAAACTATTGGGCAACATCCCGGAGTCCGAACTACCAAGCTCGGAAACTCCTCCGCTCCTGGGTCTCAGATTGGGTCAGGGTTTGGACTTAAATCTACCCACCCACCTAGACTCAAGTGATCTTTCCCACATTAGACACGAGCCCCAAGAGATAGTACATCACTATTGGGCCAGATTCCTCCTTGTAATCAGCAATGTAAATGACTGTCGCGAGGATGACGCAATTTCATTCTTTTGAAAAAATTGCACGGACAAGGGAATCCTCAACGCCATAAGTCGCCGTGACGTAGCACACTTTGTTGACTTAGCGGCCATAGTACGGAATTACTGCGCGATGGAAAGCGCCTGGAAAACCCAAACCAAATTCTGGGACCCTCTGGCTCTCACTAAACCCCCCACCCCATCCGAACTAAAAGGGTGTACTCTCATAAGTCACCCGATCCAATAACAAAGAAACAAAAGCCCATTACAGGGCGTAGAACTGTATTGGAGGGATGGCTCAATGGGCCATGCAAAATTCACAGTACAACGGATACCATGCCAACAGACAGCCTTAGAACATGTTGGATACTCCGGCAGGTGGCCAAGAGTGGCGAGGATATCCTCATCAACAATACAACAGAGTGCCATCCCGCGGAAAATAACAATACAGTATTGACAGTCTTCGAGACATTCGCCTCAAATAATAGGCGCAAACAAACACTCCGCAGCCTTGCTGAAGTCTGCCACGTTGCAGCAATAAATCCATGGAACGACACGGCCATAACCTTCAACGCCACTGAATAACCTCAATTCTGAAGAGCCCAAGCACCAGCCGCTTTGGTCCTCAGTCCAATTGTGGACGGCTTCCGGCTTACTAAAGTGCTCATGGACGGTGGCAGCGGATTAAACCTCACCTACGAGGAAACTCTTAGCAAAATCGAAATAGACAAGAGTCGCATTGAGCAAAGCAGCACGACCTTCAGAGGAATCATCCCTAGTCAGGAGGCACAATGTGCGGGAAAAATCACACTAGATGTGGTATTCAGCACGCCAGAGAATTATAGGTCCGAAGAAATCACATTCCAAGTGACCCAGTTTTGTAGCGGATACCACGCCCTTTTAGGGCAGGAGGCATTCATGATATTCCAAGCTATACCCCATTATGGGTACATGAACCTCAAAATGCCCGAGATCAATGGAATCATCACTCTGGCTAGTTATCCGGACGTAGCACTCCGCGACGAAAATAAAATCGCTGCACTAGCCCTCGAGGCGTTGTCCGAAGCCCTTGCGGCTGAAGAACTAACCGCGCTGCGCTCCACGGTGGACAGGGATGACGTGATACTTGAAAAAAGACCCAAGTCCACCTGTTTTAAACCAGCGGATGAAATAGTCAAATTTCAGGTCCACCCAATGGACCCTACAAAAACAGCATCCATCGGGGCACAGCTGAACCCCACAACAGATGCCGCACTGCGGGAGTTCTTGCGTGAGAACTGGGACATCTTCGCCTGGCATCCTTCAGACATGCTAGGAATCCCACGCAGGCTGGCTGAGCATAGCCTTAACATTCTAAAGGGGTTCAAGCCGGTCAAGCAGACTCTTCGGCGTTTCTATGAGCCTAAGCGACAAGCCATGGGAGAAGAGCTAGCCAAGTTACTCGAGGCTGGATTCATTAGAGAAATAAAACATCCAGACTAGCTAGTAAACCTGGTGATGGTACCAAAGAAGGACAAATCCTGGCGCCTATGTGTCGATTTCAAGGACCTTAACAAGGCTTGCCCCAAGGATCCCTTCCCCCTCCCCCGCATCGATCAAATTATCGACGCTACCGTAGGACACTACTCATTGTGCTTTCTCGACGCATACTCCGGATACCATCAAACTAAGATGGCGGAGCCTGATCAAGCCACAACAACATTCATCACTCCATACGGCCCCTTCTGTTTTAACACCGTGCCTTTCGGGCTCAAAAACGCCGGTGCAACCTATCAACGCATGATTCAGACATGCTTGGAAACACAAATCGGCAAAACAGTGGAGGCATACGTAGACGATGTGGTCATTAAAACAAGACAAGTCGAATCCTTAATAGATAACTTGAGGCTACGTTCGACAACCTCCGAACATATGACATCAAGCTCAATCCGGAAAAATGCGTTTTCGGCGTGCCCACCAGAAAGCTCTTGGGCTTCATCGTCTCCAATAGAGGAACTGAAGCAAATCCGGCTAAAATCCAAGCTTTGTCACAGTTGGCTATCCCAACAGACCTCAAGAAAATCCAGAAGTTAACTGGATGCGTGGCTGCCTTAAACCACTTTACCTCCCTAGGATAAAAGGCACTAGTTCTTTATCGCCTTCTTCGACGCACCGAACACTTCGAGTGGACGGATGCGGCCACGGACGGATTGGAAGAAATAATGGCCGTATTGGCCACCAACCCAATCTTGGCCGCGCCAAATGTCGGCAAACCAAGGCTGTTATATATAGCAGCAACACACCAAGTTGTAAGTGCAGTGCTCGTCGTCGAACGAGAGACGGACATACATAAGTTCTCGCTTCAAAAGCCGGTATACTACGTATCCACCGTCCTCACTCCATGAAAATCACGGTACCCACATTATCAAAAGATGGCATACACGGTCTTCATGGCATCCTGGAAATTACGACACTACTTTCAAGAGTGTTCAATTATGGTGGCCTTCGAAGTACCACTCAACAACATAATAAATAACAACGATGCCACGGGCCGGATTGCTAAATGGGCTATCGAGCTCCTCCCGTTCGACATAACATATAAACCACGGCGAGCCATTAAGTCGCAAGTACTGGCTGATTTCATCACCGAATGGACGGAAGCCAAACTCCCTAAAGAGTACAGCGCGTACTCCAATTGGATCATGCACTTTGACGGCTCTAAGATGCTGGCTGGTCTAGGGGCAGGCGTCGTCCTGACATCCCCCACCGGAGATACAGTCCAATACGTACTCCAAATATTATACACAGACTCAAACAATGCAGTAGAATATGAGGCCCTGTTGCATGGTCTCCGGATGGCAGTCTCCATGGCAATTGAACGCCTAGAGGTGCGGGGGGATTCAAACCTTGCAATATCTCAAATGAACAGGGACTTTGACGCCAAGGACCCAAAAATGGCGGCTTACCGTAACTCCGTCCTCAAAATGTTAGCTCGGTTCAAGGGCCTCGAATTCAACCATGTGGTCTGAGAAAACAATCAAGCGGCGGATATCCTCGCCCGCATCAGCGCTAAGCGCGACCCTGTCCCACCTAATATCTTCTTGGAAAGGTTGTTTAAGCCATCCATGGTGTGGGAAGGGGAGACCGGAAAAAACAGTCCGGATCCGGCCACAACACCAGACCCCGAATACTCTGACATAATTGGAGGCTCTGCCACCGAAATAACACCTTCGGCCCACGTGATTATGGCTGTCATCGCCCCGTGGACAGAACCCTTCTTGGCTTACCTAACTAGGAAAGAACTCCCCGATGACCCAAACGAGGCATGTTGCATTGTGCGGCGGTCTAAAGCCTACAAGGTCCACGAGGGAGAGCTTTATAAAAAAAGCGCTACTGGAGTACTTCAAAGGTGCATCTCCGAAGATGAAGGACGGAAACTTTGGGTAGAAATTCATGCTGGACTTGGCGGCCACCACGTCGCAGCTCGGGCCCTTGTAAGCAAGGCCTTCCGTACAGGTTTTTACTGGCCGACGGCCCGAGGAGACGCACAGGACCTCGTTCAACATTGCGTCGGTTGCCAGCTTTTTGCAAACCATAGCCATATGCCACGCACCGCTCACCAAACAATCCCCATTACTTGTCCCTTCGGGGTCTGGGGGCTTGACATGTTCGGACCCCTTAAAAGGGGAAGCCACAAGAAAAAATACCTACTGGTCATGGTGGATAAATTCACCAAATGGATAGAAGCCAAACCAGTTAAAACGGTCGAGTTCGGACCAGGGATAGACTTCATATCCGGGGGTGTACACCGTTACGACGTCCCCCACAGCATCATCACCGATAACGGCTCGAACTTTACAGCCGACGATGTAAAAACTTGGTGCAGCAAAATGGGCATTAAGCTCGATTATGCCTCTATCTATCACTCGCAAACTAACGGTCAAGTCGAGCGAGCAAATAGGCTTATCATGAGAGGCATCAAACCCATATTAGTGTGATCCTTGAAGGAATCAGATACACACTGGGTGGAGGAGCTTGACTCCGTACTATGGGGGATGCGGACCACGCCGAATCGCACTACCGGATACACACTGTCGGTGTCAAAACCGGCGGATCTCGGGTAGGGGGTCCCGAACTGTGCATCTAAGGCAGATGGTAACAGGAGCAGGGAACACGATGTTTTACCCAGGTTCGGGCCCTCTTGATGGAGGTAAAACCCTACGTCCTACTTGATTTATTATTGATGATATGAGTATTACAAGAGTTGATCTACCACGAGATCGGAGAGGCTAAACCCTAAAAGCTAGCCTATGGTATGATTGTATGTTGTCCTATGGACTAAAACCCTCCGGTTTATATAGACACCGGAAACGGCTAGGGTTACACAAGGTCGGTTACAAAGGAGGAGATATACATATCCATATTGCCTAGCTTGCCTTCCACGCCAAGTAGAGTCCCATCCGGACACGAGACGAAGTCTTCAATCTTGTATCTTCATAGTCTAACAATCCGGCCAAAGGATATAGTCCGGCTGTCCGGAGACCCCCTAATCCAGGACTCCCTCAGTAGCCCCTGAACTAGGCTTCAATGACGATGAGTCCGGCCCGTAGTGTTGTCTTCGGCATTGCAAGGCGGGTTCCTCCTCCGAATACACCACTGAAGAAATTGAATACAAGGATAGTGTCCGACCCTGCAAAATAAGTTCCACATACCACCGTAGAGAGAATAATATTTCACAAATCTAATTTGCTGACTTGTTTTGACAACACGACATTATGCCATGGCCCGGTGATTATTCGAACAGTTTCCTTTAACTAGCCCCACACATAACGCGAGGCAGTTTTTTGACACGTCTTGTCAAAGCAGAGATCGTGTCCCCCTTATTACGGGATTCTCATCAATACGGGCGTCGGTAACCCAACTGCGCCATCGCTTACGGTGCTTGGGGGATAAGCGAGTTTTACCAGGCTAGTGGGGGCGCATAGCTTCGGCCGCCCTTATGAAGGGATAAGGTTTAACCTTTTTCTACCCACGCCTTCTTCCTCCTTGCCTATCCGTTCTTGCGCACTCGAGCTCCAACGCCCAAGTTCACATCCTTCCCCTCAACCTTCTCCAAACATGTCCAGAGCGGGGGGCAAATGGATGGCTTCCTCCGTTACGAAGGGACACATCAAAAAGCTGCGCGGAGCCGGATACTTAGCCGCGAATATCGCGCATCAGCTGCCCGTTGTAGGGCAGATCGTCCCTACCCCGGAACCTCATGAGAGGGTAGTTTTCCTCCACCACTTCCTCCGTGGAGTGGGGTTTCCCCTTCATCCATTCGTCCGCGGCCTCATGTTCTACTACGGGCTGGACTTTCATGATCTAGCCCCGAACTTCATCCTCAACATTTCGGCGTTCATCGTCGTCTGTGAGGCTTTCCTCCGCATCCGCCCCCACTTCGGTCTATGGCTGAAGACCTTCAATATTAAGCCGAAGGTGGTGGGCGGCCAACAAGCGGAATGCGTCGGAGCCATGGTGGGTAAGATGCCCAACGTTATATGGCTTCAGGGCTCCTTCCGGACGAACTAGTGGATTGCCTTAAGAGGCTGCTTTGCGCTTCCGCTGCGAGGGTTGCAGTGTGCTCCTCCATTCAGAGAGAGCACTCTGTGTTTCCATTAACTGTAATGACCCCTTGAGGTCCTGGCATCTTGAGCTTGAGGTATGCATATTGCGGTACCGCATTGAATCTCGCAAATGCGGTTCGCCCGAGCAGTGCATGATAACCACTGCGGAACGGGACTATATCAAAGATTAACTCTTCTCTTCGGAAGTTATCCGAGGATCCGAAGACCACTTCCAGTGTGATTGAGCCTGTGCAATGGGCCTCTACACCTGGTATGACGCCTTTAAAGGTCGTTTTTGTGGGTTTGATCCTTGAGGGGTTGATACCCATTTTGCGCACTGTGTCTTGATAAAGCAGGTTCAGGCTGCTGCCGCCATCCATAAGGACTCGAGTGAGGTGAAATCCGTTGATGATTGGGTCTAGGACCAGTGCGGCAAATCCGCCATGACGGATACTAGTGGGGTGGTCCCTGCGATCGAAAGTGATCGGACAGGAGGACCATGGGTTGAACTTTGGGGCGACTGGCTCCAACGCATACATGTCCCTGAGCGCACGCTTCCGCTCCCTCTTGGGGATGTGGGTTGCATATATCATGTTCACCATCCGCACTTGTGGGGGGAACCTCTTCTGTCCTCCGGTGTTCGGCTGCCGGGGCTCTTCCTCGTCATCGCTATGTGGCCCCTTATCTTTGTTTTTGGAAATTAACTTGCCGGCCTGCTTGAACACCCAACAATCCCTTTTGGTGTGGTTGGCTGGCTTGTCTGGGGTGCCGTGTATTTGACACGAGCGATCGAGTATACGGTCCAAACTGGACGGGCCCGGAGTGCTTCTTTTGAATGGCTTTTTCCGCTGACCGGGTTTAGAGCCTTTGAATCCGGCATTGACTGCTGTATCCTCGGTATTGTTGCTGTTAATGCGGCGCTTATGTTTGTTGCGACGTGACCTGCTACTACCGTCCTTGGTATCCTAAGTACCATGGTTCTTTGATATGTTGTTACTGCGAGCCAGCCAGCTGTCTTCTCCCGCACAAAAGCGGGTCATGAGTGTCATGAGGGCTGCCATAGATTTCGGCTTTTCCTGACCAAGGTGCCGGGCTAGCCACTCATCGCAGATGTTGTGTTTAAAAGCTGCTAGGGCCTCTGCATCCGGACAGTCGACGACTTGATTTTTCTTTGTTAGAAACCGTGTCTAGAATTGCCTGGCCGATTCCTCTGGCTGCTGCATTATATGGCTCAGGTCATCGGCGTCTAGTGGTCGCACATAAGTTCCCTGAAAGTTGTCGAGGAATGCGGCTTCCAGATCTTCCCAACAGCCAATGGACTCTGCTGGCAAGCTGTTGAGCCAATGCCGAGCTGGTCCTTTAAGTTTGAGTGGGAGGTATTTGATTGCATGTAGGTCATCACCACGGGCCATGTGGATGTGCAGGAGGAAATCCTCGATCCATACCGCAGGATCTGTCGTGCCGTCGTATGATTATATGTTTACGGGTTTGAAACCCTCTGGGATTTGATGATCCATTACCTCATCTGTGAAGCATGAAGGGTGTGCGGCACCTCTGTACTCGGCTATATCGCGACACAGCTCCAATGAGTCTTGCCCGCTGTGTTCGGCCCGACCGGATTTACTTTTACTGTATCCGGCGTGACGTTTATTGTCTCGCATAGTGGCACGACCTCGTGATCCGTAGATCGATCTTGCATGTTTTGCTTTGTCCTCCAATACGTCTCGCAGGTCTGGCGTATTTCCCCATGCCTTTTTAGGGCGTCGGGGTGCGGGCTGAGCTTTTGGCTGGAATGCCTCTCTATCGCGGCCACGAGGTGGCCGATCAGCCGCGTCACACGCTTCTTCCTCCAGTCGGGGTAGCAACTTGCATTTTGGGTAACTCTTGGAGGGGCGTTCGAGTTTATATTCCTTGGCCGCGAGGACTTCAGTCCATCTGTCAGCTAGCAGATCTTGATCAGCTTGAAGTTGCTGCTGCTTTTTCTTAAGGCTATTTGCCGTGGCTATAAGCCGGCGCTTGAAGCGCTCTTGTTCGACGGGATCCTCTGGTACGACGAATTCGTCATCGTCGAGGCTTGCTTCGTCTTCGGATGGGGGGCATGTAATTATCATCCTCCGCCTCTCCATATGCCGCTCTCTCTGGAGGGCTGGCCTCTCCATCCTCCTGTCCTAGATCATGCTGGAGGGGATTGTTGCCATCTTCGGCACTATCGGAGTGTTATTATCTCCTGTGCCGATATCACCACTTTTGCTTTGGCGGGACTTAGAGCGGTGCCGCTGACGTCGGTGCTTGGGTTGCTTCTTGGAGGGGTCATCCTCCGCTGTCTCGTCACCATTGCCTTCTTTGGGTGTGTCCACCATGTATATATCGTATGATGAGGTGGCTCTCCAATGCCCTGTGGGCAGTGGTTCCTCTTCGTCTCCCGCATCGTTGTCCATACCGTCGATGTCTTAGGAGTCGAGCATGTCAGCTAAGTCGTCGATAGTGGCTACTAAGTGGGTGGTGGGTGGGCAGCGAATTTCTTCTTCATCCGCATCCCAATCCCGCCGGACATAGTTCGGCCAGGATCCTCCTGACAAGGAGAGAGACCTTAATGAGTTCAGTATGTCGCCAAAGGGCGAGTGCGAAAAATATTCGCGGAGGTAAACTCCATGATCGGCGCCCAATAGGATTCGCTAGGAACGGGCGCAGGCGGTTCGGAGTCCGTGGCCGGAGAAGGATCCGACAGTCAACACGACTCTCGTACAGGGTAAGGTCGATGTTCGGTTGGATCGCCACTGGGGGTAAGGCCTCCATGGCGGGGTCCATCCACCCGTCCATGGACGGCGCAACTGGCTCCGAATTGAGGGGCGGAGCGGCTGCCGGTGCGATCTCCTGAACACCGTCTGATGGTAGAGCTAAATCGTACTCATCGTGACCGCGTGACGCACAAGGCAGAGGCTCGATTCCATCGAAGATCAAGTCTCCGCGGATATCGGCCGTGTAGTTTAAGCTTCCAAACCTGACCTGGTGGCCAGGGGCGTAACTTTTGATCTGCTCCAGATGGCCAAGCGAGTTGGCCCGCAGTGCAAATCCGCCGAACACAAAGATCTGTCCGGGGAAAAAAGTCTCACCCTGGACTGCATCACTATCGATGATCGTAGGAGCCATCAAGCCTAACGGCGACGACACAGAGGAACTCTCAATGAAAGCACCAATGTCGGTGTCAAAACTGGCGGATCTTAGGTAGGGGGTCCCGTATTGTGCGTCTAAGGCGGATGGTAACAGGAGGCAGGGAACACGATGTTTTACCCAGGTTCGGGCCCTCTTGATGGAGGTAAAACCCTACGTCCTGCTTGATTTATTCTTGATGATATGAGTATTACAAGAGTTGATCTACCATGAGATCGGAGAGGCTAAACCCTAAAAGCTAGCCTATGGTATGATTGTATGTTGTCCTACGGACTAAAACCCTCCGGTTTATATAGACACCGGAAAGGGCTAGGGTTACACAAGGTAGGTTACAAAGGAGGAGATATACATATCCGTATTGCCTAGCTTGGCTTCCACGCCCAGTAGAGTCCCATCCGGACACGAGACGAAGTCTTCAATCTTGTATCTTCATAGTCTAATAGTCCGGCCAAAGGATATAGTCCGGCTGTCCGGAGACCCCCTAATCCAGGACTCCCTCACACACTGTTCTTTATGGTGTACGGCGCACAAGCGGTACTGCCCTGTGAGATCATTCATGACTCACCTCGAGTGCGCATGTACAAAGAGAAAGAAGTCGAGCTTGTTCAACAAGACAGTTTGGACGCCCTGGAGGAGGAGCGTGACGTGGCGAAAGCTCGCTCCGCATTCTATCAGCAACAGGCTCGGTGGTATCAAAGTAGAGGAGTACGGGTTAAAACTTATAACGTTGGCAAACTTGTTCTACGCCTACCGGAGAAGAAAAAGGACAAGCTCAAGCCCAAATGGGAAGGTCCCTTCGTTATTGACAAAGTTCTGACCGGTGGAGCATATCGTCTACGGGATGCATCGAACAATCGACTCGAGCCAAACCCATGGAACGCAGCCAGACTCCGAAGGTTCTATGCCTAGCGCCGGACTCTGTGTTCGTCTCGTTACCTCCGTCAATTTTTTATATATATCTGTTATCTGTCTTTCTTTCTTTCTTCCCTTTTTCTTCATGGCCTTAAAAGGTTAAAATGTGTCTTGACTACACAATCTTGACACTCTAGGCGTGCTCATTATACCTGGGGGCTTCTTATACAGAAGCTTAATATAACTATGTTCCGGGCTTTATGCCCCCCGCACATGTGTTACTTTTCCACATGTACCTTTTCTTCGCCATTATATGCATTGATATGACTTAAGTTTTGGCCAAGCCGGGTTTCCTAGCTCTCGTGTTTATGCCCTACGTTCCCATTAATTCGACTAGGGCATAAGGGGAGCACCTCTTCGATTGTTACTGCCGGGTCAGCCGGATGTGTACCTCAGACTGGGTGAAGCCGAAAGTTAGTGTTCTTAAGGGAATATTTGGTCGGTGAACAAAAGATGACTTTTATTTATTATGATACATGCCCCCAGATGTTTATATCCAGCGTCTCTTCTCGCAGTCCGGACATGCACATTAATGCATGCGTACCCAGGGAAAGGAACCCTTAACGGAACTATTCTCCCTGGAAGATGTTTCTTACTATCCATGTAATATAACTTAGCTAGATGGGTACTTGTCTGTTCAAGCACTTATGACCCCTACGCCTGGTTTCGACACATACCCCGGTTTTTACATAACTGAGCAGGTATTCGGATACACTCCGAACTGTCGGGTCCGGAGGTTGAAGCGAAAAGGTACGCCATGACAAATGATTTATAATCCGGCTAGGGACAATACATGTCATTTGAAGTACACAGTCACTTAGACTAACTAAATTCTTCTTCTATACCATCCAACATGCTGTCTAGCCTACAATCCTGTTGGGAATACTTTGCAGCTAATTTCACCTGGTCATACACCAAACTGACGGGGATCTCTTTCCCATCAAACCCCACAGGTCCGACCTCGGCCATGTGGTTCGGGTCAGCCTTGGTATATAGCGTCTTCACCATGGCCCAGGCTTCCCTTGCACCTTGTCGGCAGGCTGATATCTTCCATAATCGGAAGCGCCGCCATGCTCCCTTGAGCATCTCTACAAGCTCCCCCATGCCTCCTGGCAGGGAGGCGGATGGCCACAAGGCTTGGGCAATGCCCTGTATCACCTGTCGAACTTGTTCGTGCAGTTGTGAGAGCTCTGGCAGAAGATCACCCGCAGACCCGGACATCTCCTCTGCGGGATGACCCGTCAGCATACCTACAGATATAACTCCGTTAGCCGGTTTCCTTGCCGAACTCTATAAAAGTTCATTCAAGCACTTATTAAAAATGCCACATCAAAACCTTTTATTCTCCTTTACGGAGTCAGCTAGCTGGGCCAGAACGTCTTTCAGTTCAACGCCCAGCTGGGTATTAGCATCTTGGAGATCATTTTTCTCCTGCCTAACCTGCGTAAGCATGCGCTCGCCAGCCTCTAGCTGTCATTGAGCATGTTGCTCATCCCCTCGCACGACCTCCGGATTCACTCCGGGGTCATCTTCAGAATCTATTGTTAGATTTGCATACATGCCGAATACTAACCGGTACATATCCTTCTTTTCGATAGAAACAAGTGTTACCAGATGGGGCCTTCGCGGACTCCTTCATTGCGGCAACTGCGGCCCGCAACTGGGCTTTGCACTCCTCCAACTCTTGAGACAACTGGGTATTCTTCTCCGTAAGAGCCTACACAAATAATGATCCTTAAATCAGTTGTGTCAACTGTTTCAAGTCTCAGAGGCTACTGATATATATAATTATCAGATTTTCTTACCCGTATATCCTTTACATACTGGTCTGTGGCTCTGGCAAGACCATTTTGAGCAGCTCGGATGTACGCGTCTCCTGAGTTGAAGGCATCGAACGCCTCTTCGGAGAAACCAGGGTCGCGGAGTACGGCCCGGCGGCGCCTGTGATTCTTGGCACTCTCCACTTCGGAATTCGTAGCGGACAGCCTATCCGCATCCTCTATAGGAGGAATATCCAGTGTTGTCCCCACATCAGCGTCTGCCCCTAAGTCCGGCTCTGGAGTCCGGCTGGTGGAGGCATGGCCGGCAGGCTCTCCGGGCATGGTCCGGTGAGCGTTTTTTCTGCCAGGAACCATGGACGTTATTATATTTTAAAGACGACAAACCCCAGAGCAGGGTTTTTTCATACCTCTACGATGGCATCTCAGTCCTGACTGCCTTCCTTTTAAGCCTATCTGGTTTCGGTGCCCCTTGCTGGTGAGTCACCGCGGTTCGGCGTGGCTTCCCGAGGGCCTTCCTTGTAGGACACCATATGTGTGCGATGGGTCAAGTGCAAAAAAGGGATCCTTCTCGGAAGTTGGGACTCTGGTTTTACATACATGCGATGCAGGGAGCAGGCCCAGATAATCGGCTATGATTGCCACCAAGGCACCGTCGCAGCTCAGCTGATAGAACGTGATGTCGATGAGTTCCACAAATATGTCCGGATCTTCTTCGAGTCCGGGGTCGAGGGCCCGGTCAGGGTCCTCTGGCTGTGGAGATGGGCTATGGACCTCCCTCATAGCTTTTCGCAGTTCCTGCTATGAAATAGCAAGGTAAATACTTATAATGAAGAATGCAGGAAGATCTGGAGTAAAAGGTAGCAGCTCACCTAGTTTGGGGGGTTGTACATGGAGAATCCATCCTGTGGTTTAATACGGATGAACTCCTCTTCCTCTCCTTTGTATAAATCGGACAGTACTTTCGCTAGAGCGGCAACGAAGTCCGGACCTTTACGGCTGTAGCGGGTGGCATCGTCTTCTCCATTGAAGTGCCACATGGGTTTCCCCCAATACTGAAGTGGCTGCACCCCCCGCATTATACATATTGACATAACCTCGATTATTGCTAGTCCTGGTTTGGCCAGCGTTTCTATCCTGCCCATCAGGTAAAGGACCTCTTTGTTATCTTCCTCCTAGGGGCTCCGAGGACGCCAACTGCGGTGTTTCTTAAAAGGGGCATTATTGAACTTAGGAAGGCCCATCCGAATAGGGTCCGGAAGGGGGACGTCCTCCATATAAAACTACTCCGAAGGCCAGTCTTCTTCGGGGTACCGGATAGGAATCCGGTCCCGGCGATGCGCCATATTTCGGCTCCGCCCACTTGATATATTGACTCCTTCTGCGTACGGGGTACAAGGCAGAATAGCCTTTTCCATAGCTCGAAATGAGCTTCGCAGCCTAGAAACAGCTTGCAAAATGCGACGTAGCCGGTGATGTGTAATTTTGTCGGGATGTGGGGTTCCGGCAAACCCTTGGGGTGCACGCGATGTCTTTCCCTCCGACCGATCTAAGCTCTAGCTCGCTAAGATCTTGCGGACGAACTCGACGAACTCACAACATAGAAGGACATGGGGTTTATACTAGTTCGGGCCACCGTTGTGGTGTAATACCCTACTCCAGTGTGGTGGTGGTGGATTGCCTCTTGGGCCGATGATGAACCATACAAGGGAAGAACGGCCTCCTGAGGTTGAGACGTTCTTGAGCTCGGTGAGCTTGTGTGTGGGGGGTGGTCTCTCCCCTTTCATTAAGGTGGTGGCTAGTCCTATTTATAGAGGCCCTGGTCCTCTTCCCAAAAGTCGAGCGGGAAGAGAGCCAACAATGGCGAGCTAATTTGAAGGGGGACATCTAGTACAAGCTATCCTGACAAAAGTAGTCTTTGCCTGCACAAAGTACTGGTGGTGACGCTGTTCTGGGCTCCACGATGACCTCCGTCTTGCAGTCCATGGTCTTGGTCTTGTTGCACCGAAATGGCAACCTTTGCTTGAGGCGTCGGTACTAAGCGGCTGCGCTTGCCCCCTTTGCACCAAAGAGGAAACAAGGACGCTGTGCGCGCTGGCGCCCGCCTGGTGTCGATTGTCATGGCTCACGTCACGAGAGCCTCGAGAGGTTCGCCTCGCCTTGATATCTCCGCTCCTCGTGAGCCTGCCTAGCTAGGCCACGCCAGAGGAGGTCTTGCGTCGTCCGCCTCGCGAGGCTTGGCCCCTCGCGAAGGTCTTGGGCGCTTTGTTGGTGAAGATGGGCCGTACGGCCTGCTGGCTCAGCCAAGCCGTGGGCCGCAGGCAAGCAAGTCTGGGGACCCCCGTTCCCAGAATGCCGATAGTAGCCCTCGGGCCCAAGGTGCGCTCGGCCTTGGCTTCGCGGCGAAGCTAAGGGTCAAGTTCGGAGCACCGCGGGCCCCAAAAGCCTGCGGCCTCGGTTGATGCATGGCGGTTGATTGGACGTGGGCGTCTCCGCTTCCCCATGCTGCCTTGACGACTACATGACTTGACAAGTCCATGCGACATGCAAGGGAAACCATCATTACCTGCGATCGTGGGAGACGCCAGTTGGCCTTCTTTGCTACAAATGGGGAGGGGGGCGGAGCCCCCGTTGCCCATCTATTCCTTGGTTGCTTCCTCCTTCTTGCTCCACTGCTTGCTCCAATGGCGCCTCAAAGGAAGTTCTCTACCGCCGGAAGGGAAAGGCCCCTCGCGAGGGCCCGAGTTCCCCGGTGCCCAAGCGCGGCCGCGGCCTCCCGCACAAGCACGCTGCGACCCCCGCCGTGGCCCACCGTCGAGGCGGCGCCACGGCACGCGGAGGGGGCCGTCCCAACCATGGCGGTCTAGTTGACGGGGGGAGGCGCGCGATGGTGGCGAGGCCTCCCCGCCCGCGCTTTCATTCAGCGGAGGCATCGCCGGAGCTCGTTGTTTGGTCGGAAAACCCGGCCGGCAACTGGCTCCACCTTCCGCGCTTCCTTGTCGATGAGCTGCCGGCCCCTGGTCCAGGGGGCTCTAGTTGCAGGCGGATGGTTGCTGCAGCAAGGCCTCCTCGGTCGCGGTCGAGACTTCTGCCGCAGGCAACATAGCCCTGGCCCGTGGCTGGCAGACGTTTCCCCGCGTGCGTGGCCTGGGCAGGCGGTGCACGCTCCACTTCAAGTATGACGGCGGGTCGACCCTCTACGTGAGGGTGTTCGGGGAAGATGGCCGCCATGCCGGGTGCTGCCCCGAGACGAACGACGGTGAGGAGGTGTTCGGCCTTGGCGACGGTGGTGACAAGGGTGAGGGCGAGCCTGCCCTCAACGGCGACCTCATCTCCTCCAGCTACGGCGGCTCTCCCTCATGCGACAGCTCCAGCAGCAATGGCTACGATCAGCCGCCGCGCCTGCTTCGAAGGAGGCAGTAGGTCATCTCATCGTTTTGCCTCCGTGAAGCGCGAGGAGGGGTCAGGCTAGGCTTGGGCGTCGCTAAGGGCCTGCCCCCGCGGATTGCTGAAACGTCGCTTTGTTTGGCTTTTTCCTTTCTTTTCCTGCACCAGAAAATGAAACCAGTATGGGCCCAGAGGGGCGTGTATCGAACTGTGGTTCTTGGTTAATGCAACGTGTGTGTTATTCCCATGCCATGCTGTTATTTTGCGCAGAGATAACCTAACCTGGCGTGTTTGGGACGCCCCTTCCTTTACGAGATATCTGTGTTTGCTCAGGAACTGCAAGAATTTGTTAGGGGGTGCGCTAGAGGATTTTGCCGTTCACCCGAACCTTGACTTGGCGCTTTGCATCGCGGTACCCGAGGGGCATGGATTTAGGAGAGTTGCGCCAGCTTCCAGGCTCGAACGAGGGTGACTCGCGAGAAGGCAGAGAGAAGGAAAAGCTCGCGAGGTCACCTGCCTAGCCCCCTCGCGAGGTATGTGAGAGAGAGATCATGGGTAAACCAAAGCCGAAAAACATGGTAAAAGGCGAAGGAACCAAATCAGCAAGGAACGCCAAAGGCAAACTCGATTAAGGAAAAGCAAGCCAACTACGGAAAGCAAATGAAAAGCCGCATCCGGCACCTAATCTAGTCTTCAAGTCTTCTCACCAGCGTGGAGCTAAGTGCTGTCCACTAGGCGTGGGAGGGAGCCCTAGGGCCTGAGGCCGGCGCTCCTGAGACTCCGGGGCGTGTACAGCCCCAACTCATTATTACGTGAGAGTGTCACGGGCTGCGATTCTTCACATGCACCAGGCCTTGCTTCACAGGCTCTGGGCCTTTCTTCACAGGCTCTGGGCCTTGCTTCACAGGCACTGGGCCTTGCTTCACAGGCTCTGGGCCTTTCTTCATAGGCACTGGGCCTTCCCTCATGGGAAGAACTTCCGGAGGTGCTGGATGTTCCAGGCGTTTTGGATAGGTGTCCCCTCTTGCGTCTCCAAGCGCATGGCGCCAGGCTTGGAGATGTGGACGATCCTGAACGGGCCCTCCCACATGGGTGAGAGCTTGTGCAAGCCTTCCCTAGAGAGGACCCGCCTCAGGACCAAGTCACCCATCTCGAGCGTCCTGGAGCGAATGTTGCGGCAGTGGTAGCGCCGCATCGCTTGCTGGTACCTTGCCACCCTTAATGCAACTTCACGGCGACGTTCCTCCCCCAGCAGGAGATCCATCCCCCCGCATGGCGTCCTGCTGCATTTCGTCGAACGCCAGGACCCGTGCGGAGCGATGGCTGACCTCGTGAGGGAGGACTGCTTCATCTTCGTAGACGAGGAAGAACGGAGTCTCGCCCGTTGGCTTGGTAGCGGTGGTGTGGATGGACCACATCACGGACTGGAGCTCGTCGTGCTAGCCCCTGCCACAGGCCTCCAACTTCTTCTTGAAGGTCCTGGTCTTGAGGCCACTCAGGACCTCAGCTTTGGCACGCTCAGCTTGACCATTGCTCCTGGGGTGGGCTACCGAAGCGTAGCAGATCTGCGTTCCAAGGTTAGCACAATAGGTTTTAAAGAGGTTACTAGTAAACTGCGAACCGTTATCTGTGATAATGCGGTTGGGGACCCTGAAGCGGATCTCAAGGCCCTTGATGAACTTGACAGCAGAGCCGGGTGGAATGGTTCGGATGGCTTCCACCTCTGCCCACTTGGTGAACTTATCGATGGCGACGTAGAGATAGAGGTAGCCCCCTGGCGCTCATGGGAACGGGCCTAGGATGTCTATCCCCCAGACCACGAACGACCACGTGAGTGGGATGTTTGGAGGCCCTAAGTAGGCTGGTGGATTTGCTTGGCGTGGAATTGGCAAGCTTCTCAGAACTTCACCAGTTCAGCTGCATCGTTGAGTGGTGTAGGCCAATAGAATCCGCTGCGGAAGGCCTTGCCGATGAGGGTCCGTGATGACGAGTGATGTCCACAGTCACCGCTGTGTATTTCAGTCAGCAGCTCCCTCCCTTGGTCGCTGGAGATGCAGCGCAGCGTGACGTCGTTCGGCCGTTTCCTGTACAACTCACCGTATTGAATGCAGTATGCCGTGGCCTGTCGGGACACGCGCTCCGCGTCCTCTTCTTTCTCCGGCAGTGTCCCATGCATCAGTTACTGCCTGAACTCCTTGGTCCAGCACTCCTCCTGGGGCTCGAGCATCAAGAGTAGCCGAGCTCCTGAGGTTGGGCCGCAATCTAGGGCTCCCGAGGCCGGGGGCTGAGGGAGCTCCTCCCGAAGCTGAGTCATGCTTGAAAGAGGCGGCGTAGCTGACGGCTTGAAGAGCCGCTCTTCGAAGATGCCGGACTCTTGCGGTTGCCGCTTGGATGCTCTCTTGGTGATGTCGTCAGCTTCCTTGTTGGTGCCCCGGGGCACGCGCTGCAGCTCCAAGCCTGCGAACTGCTTTTCCATTTTGCGCACCTCAGCAAGGTAGGCCTCCATGTGTCCGTCCTTTGGCTCGTACACTTTGTTGGAGAAGTTGACGAGGAGCTGCGAGTCGCCCTTGACGGTAAGGCGCCTCACCCCCATAGCCGATGTAGCCTTCAGGCCGGCTATGAGGCCCTCGTATTCTGCGATATTGTTGGAGACCTTCTCGCCATGCTGAAAGCAGAGTTGCACGGCGTAGCAAAGCTTGTCCTGAGTGGGCGAGATGAGCACTGCTCCAGCCCCCGCGCCCTGGTGCGCAAAGGCGCCATCAAAATACATGACCTAGCCGTCTGGCGCCTTGCTTCCTGGGGAGGTGGACCGTTCTTCTCCTTCCTCAAGAGCCGGGGCATCTATCCATTCTGCCACAAAATCGGCGAGCGCGGCTCCCTTGATGACCCTGGTGGTGCTAAACTCTAGCTGAAATGCTTGCAGCTCGATGTTCCATTCGGCGACCCTTCCGGCTGAGTTTGGGCTCCTAAGTATCCTCTCCAATGGGTAAGACGACACGACCTTGATGGGGTGCCCCTGGAAGTAGTGCCGCAGCTTGCGCGAGGCCACCAAAAGTGCGAGAAGGAGCTTTGGCGGCATGGGGTAGCGCGCCCTCGCGTCCCACAGTAGAGTGCTGACGAAGTACATCGGGTGCTCGACAAGGGCCGGTACACTATTGAGGCTCGGGTCCCGCGTAGATTGCGGCATATCCTGAGGTGATGGGTCTCCTGAGACCTGACCGCCCTCAGGAGCTTCCGCGATGTTGCTCTTCTGAGCTAGGTCCTCCGGCGCGGATGGCTTTGCTGCACCTCTCTGGCCCCGTGCTGCATCAGCTCTACCCTTGTCTTCACGCTCCTCCCGAACCACCACCAGCGCCGCGCTGGCGGAGTACGGGGTGGCGGCAAGGTAGAGCAAAAGAGGCTCGAGAGGCCGTGGTGCCACCATCACCGGGGGGGCTGGTGAGGTATTTCTTGAGGTCTCGGAAGACCTGGTCGGCTTCCGGGGTCCACTCGAAGGGGCCTTCCTTCTTCATGAGCTTAAAGAAGGGCAAGGCGCGTTCGCCTAGCTTATAGATGAAACGCCCTAACACGGTCACCCGTCCTGCCAGCTTTTGCATCTCCTTGAGGGTTTGAGGTGGGGTCATGTCTTCGATGGCCTTGATCTTTTCCGGGTTCGCCTCGATCCCTCTGTGGGATACGAGAAACCCTAGCAACTTGCCGGATGGGACGCCAAACACACACTTCTCTGGGTTAAGCCTCAAGTTCACTTGGCGTAAGCTCTCGAAGGTCTCCTCCAAGTCTTGAATCAACGTCCTTGCCTCGCGAGATTTGACCACTATGTCATCAACGTAGGCCTCTATGTTCCTGCCGAGTTGCCGCCCCAAGGCGATGTGCATCAGCCACTGAAAGGTTGCGCCCGCGTTGCGAAGGCCGAAAGGCATGCAGCTGTAGCAGTACACCCCACATGGTGTCAAGAAGGCCGTATTCTCCACATCCTCCACCGCCATCTTGATCTGATGGTATCCAGAGAACGCATCTAGGAAACACAACAAATCGCACTCAGCGGTGGAGTCGACAATTTGATCGATGCGTGGAAGGGGGAACGGGTCCTGGGGGCAGGCTTTGTTTAGGTTGGTGAAGTCGATGCACATCCATTCCTTCCCACCTTTCTTCGGTACTACAACGGGGTTCGCCAGCCATTCGGGGTATCGAACTTCTCGGATTCTACCTGCCGCCTCCAGCTTGCATGTCTCTTGGACGATGAAGGCCTTCTTCTTAGTGGACTACCGTCTTGCTCGCTGCTTCATGGGGCATACATTGGGGTACACCTTTAGATGATGCTGGATTACCTCTCTCGGGACCCCTACCAGTTGATCGGGCTCCCACGCGAATATCTCCTATTTCGCGTGCAAAACCTCACCAAAGCCTCTTCTTGCCCCGGGTTAAGGCCGGTTCCTATGGTGAAGGTGGCTCCTGAAGACCCATCCTCGTTGACCGGCACCTGCTTGGTCTCCGCCTTGTCTTGGGTGAACAACTGCTTTTTCTTGGTGGGCGCGGCCTCCTTGGCCTCCAGCGCACCGGCGCCGACTGGCTGCGCCGCTGCCGCGTTCTTGAAGGCGAGCCTGAGCGCCATCACGGCCTCCTTAGCGTCCCCTTGGATGGTGAGGATGCCCTTGCTCCCTAGCATCTTCATGAGGTTGTAGGCCGGGTGAGTTGCCGCCATGAACTGAGCAAGGGCCGGGTACCCGAGGATGGCATTGTATGGGAGACTGATGCGGGCGATGTCAAAGTCCACCAGCTTGGTGCGATAGTTATCCCGCGTGCCAAAGGTGACAGGGAGGCGGATCTGCCCCAAGGGATGAGCAGCTCCACCTCCCACTCGTGTGAAGGGCTTGCTGAGGCCGAGCCGTTCGAGCGGCACATGAAGAAGGCTGAAAGCTTCCATGGAGAGCAAGTTGAGGCCGGCGCCGCCGTCGATGAGGGTCTTGGTGATGGCCATGTTGCAGATGGTGGGCGTGCAGAGCATCGGAAGCATTCCTGAGCCGGCGGTGGAGCCGGGGTGGTCTTCCGAGTCGAAGGTGAGGTCGGCTTCCGGCGGAGCCCCCGGTTGCTTGCACGCGGCCCCAATCTGATGAAAGAAAGGCTTGACGTGGCGATCTGAAGGAGGTGCTTGGGAGCCGCCCAGCAGTGCCGCGACTGCGTGGTGTGCTGGCGCCGCGTAGCGCGTAGTGAAGAGGTCATGGAGTTCCCCTAGGACGTTACCGTGGATCCCGGGAGGCCGAGCAGCCAAGCGCGCGGCTCCCGGCGAGGGCCAGGGGGAACAAGTTTGCCATGATCTTGTCGTCACCTCCGGCTTCGAGGATGGCCTCCTCGTACGCTAGCAGGAACATCACCAAGTCTGCCGCGCCGTCGTAACGCGGCGTCATCTCCGACCTGAACTTGACCGGCCACTGCACTCACCGCAGAGCGGGGGCCAGGTCTCGGTACCCTGACTCCCTGGTGCTGGCGTCGGCCGGGGAGGTCGGTGGCAGGGCACCTTCCATGGGAGCGCAGTGCGGCGGTACGGGGCGCTGGTTGATGGAGAGAAGCTCCGGCGCACCCCTACCTGGCGCGCCAAATGTCGAGATGTGGGGTTCCGGCAAACCCTTAAGGTTCGAACACTGGGGTGCGCACGAAGTCTTTCCCTCCAACCGATCTACGCTCTAGCTCCCTAAGATCTTGCGGACGAACTCGACGAACTCACAACACAGAAGGACACAGGGTTTATACTGGTTCGGGCCACTGTTGTGGGGTAATACCCCTACTCCAATGTAGTGGTGGTGGATTGCCTCTTGGGCTGATGATGAACCATACAAGGGAAGAACGACCTCCTGAGGTTGAGAAGTTCTTGAGCTCGGTGAGCTTGTGTGTGTGTGGGGGGGGGGGTCTCTCCCCTTTCTCTAAGGTGGTGGCTAGTCCTATTTATAGAGGCCCTGGTCCTCTTCCCAAAAATCGAGTGGGAAGGGAGCCAACAATGGCAGGCTAATTTGAAGGGGGGCAGCTAGTACAAGCTATCCTGACAAAAGTAGTCTTCGCCTGCACAAAGTTCTGGTGGTGACGCTGTTCTGGGCTCCACGATGACCTTTGTCTTGCAGTCCATGGTCTTGGTATTCTTGCACCGAAATGTCAACCTTTGCCTAAGGCCTCGGTGCTCTGCGGCTGTGCTTTCCCCCTTTGCTCCAAAGAGGAAACAAGGACACTGTGCATACTGGCGCCCGCCTGGCGCCTGCCTGGTGTCGATCGTTACGGCTCACGTCACGAGAGCCTCGTGAGGTTCGCCTCGCCTTGATATCTCCGCTCCTCGTGAGCCTGCCTAGCTAGGCCACTCTAGAGGAGGTCTTGCGTCGTCCTCCTCGCGAGGCTTGGCCCCTCGCGAGGGTCTTGGTTGCTTTGTTGGTGAAGATGGGCCGTACGGCCTGCTGGCTCTGCCACGCCGCGCGCCGCAGGCAGGCAAGTCTGGGGACCCCCCGTTCCCAGAACACCGACAAATATGGAGGCGGGAGTAAAGTTATGCAGCTGGAGGCCATAGAATTCCAGGAGCCCGTGGAGGAACGGATGGATTGGAAATCCGAGTCCCCTCAATAAGTAAGGGACAAGGCATACCCGCTCCCCCATAGACGGGTTGGGGAAGCTCTCTGCTTGCTCCTCGCCGTTATAAGTGGCTAGTCCGGCTCGGACGGGGACCATATACACAGGAGGGAGAAACCCCTGGGTCTGTCACTCTACTAATTGGCTGTGAGGGACGGAACACTTCTCCGAAATGCCTGGCTTAGCGCTACGGGAGCGAGAGGAGGAGCTGCGATGGCCGGCCATGATAGAATGGTCTTTTCCGGGCGCGCTCCGATGGATACTCGCTGTGGGAAGATGGTGTGATCTGATCTGAGGATCCCCAACTCTTTAAATAGGCGATTTGCTCACAGGGTTAGGTTGGCAAATGTAAAAATGCCCCGACTTCTCACATTCGCTCGACACGTGGAAGATAGCCATTATTAAAGCGCAAAAGCCGAGGAGTGCGACATTTATGGGAAGCTGAACTCTACTCGTAATCAGGATTTGGAGGAGAAACCGCCTTGCAATGCCGAAGACAATCTGCGTGCTGGACTCATCGTCATTGAAGCCTGGTTCAGGGGCTACTAAGGGAGTCCTGGATTAGGGGGTCCTCGGACAGCCGGACTATATGCTTTGGCCGGACTGTTGGACTATGAAGATACAAGATTGAAGACTTCATCCCGTGTCCGGGTAGGACTCTCCTTTGCGTGGAAGGCAAGCTTGGCAATTTGGATATGTAGATCTCCTCCCTTGTAACCGACTCTGTGTAACCCTACCCCCCTCCGGTGTCTATATAAACCGGAGGGTTTAGTCCGTAGGACAACAACAATCATAATCATAGGCTAGCTTCTAGGGTTTGGCCTTTCGATCTCGTGGTAGATCAACTCTTGTAATACTCATATCATCAAGATCATTCAAGCAGGAAGTAGGGCATTACCTCCATCGCGAGGGCCCGAACCTGGGTAAACATTGTGTCCCCTGCCTCCTGTTACCATCCGCCTTAGACGCACAGTTCGGGACCCCCTACCCGAGATCCGCCGGTTTTGACACCGACAGTGTTCAAACCGGGTGACCTCGAATGGCTACATCTCCGCAAGGACCGCTTCCCCAACGAGCACAAGTCCAAGCTACTTCCGTGAGTCGATGAACCCTTCAAGGTGTTTTTCCATTAAAATGACAACGCCTACAAGATCGACATCCCATGTGACAAGTACAACGTAAGCGACATCTTCAACGTCAAGAACTTGTCCCAATACCATGGTGATGAAGATCACGATCCGAGGACGGATCTCTCCCAAGGGTGGGAAATGATGCGGAGCATTCCTCCCTCATCCCCATGGACTCTACTACAACTCATCAAGCACCATGTGGGGCAATGACAAGAGCCCGCTCACGTGCCATTGAGATCGAGGTTTACTCTTTCCTCTTCGAGCTTGCTTTGGACTCACAGGAGAATTGGCTTCTACCTCAAATGGAAACTCTTTGCATTCTTTGGTACCAAGGAGAAATCCATGAAGAAGCTAGGAGGGAGATCCAAGCACCCATGGAGAAGGAGAAGGAAGGAGGACGCTCAAAATGCGAAGCAACGGAGGCCTCAGACCCCCGGGTGCCCGGCCACCAACACCTTAGGGTGCCTCGCCCCTAGCCGCCGGCTGGCTGAGGCTCTGGTTGCCCCGGGTGCCCAGCCCTCTGTCCCCCTCCTCCGGGTGATGCCCTTGACCGCCTCGGATGCCCAGGTCCTCAGCACCGGGTGCCCAGCCTCCTCAGCCACCAAGGGCGGGCCCCCTAACTGCCCCGGGTGCCCGGCCCGCTCATCGGGCGTGCCCCGGGTGCCCGCCCCCCTCCCCCAGGGGACCCCGGGGTGCCCGAACCCCTTCACCCCGGGTGCCCAAACCGTCCAGCTGATGCCTGCACACATTTAGGGTTAAAAGACCCTTGTACCCCCCTTTTCCTCTCATTTCATCCCTAGGCTATAAGTACTCCCCATCTAGCTCATTTCTAGGGTTAGCAAAGTATTGGATAGACATTGAGAGAGCTTTTCTCATCTTTCCCCTCCCCTTGGAGATCAAGACCTCCAAGGAGTAGATCCCCTTGTGGATTTCAAGGCCTCCTCTTGGAGAATACTATCATCAAGACGACACCTCCTTGGGAGTGGGAAGAACCTTGCCCTAGTGTTATTTTCCTTGAATTGTGCTTGTATTCTTCTGGATCTCATGTGTGCTACTCTAGTGGATGTGTAATTGGGTTTGTTTGAGTGATTTTCCCCTTGTGTTCTTGTGAGTTCATCCTTTCCCCCCTTCAAGTGTGAAAATATCTCCCTTAGGGTTTCACCCTACAACACACTCCCTCCTAAGTGCAAACCAAGAGAACAGCCAAAGAAACCATCAATGGACGTAGATGGGGCCGACCAAGCTCCACATAGGCCACCATGGCATCCTCATCCACACGAGGTGGACGCGGAAGAGAAGGTGAGACAGTTTGGTCAGCACAACTCCTCTTTCCCCTCTCTTTGTCTGTCTCCAGTACAAATTTTGAAGCAGAGAATACAAGCATAACCAGCAGCAAGGACATGTCTGCATCTTATAACAACCTCTCGCCCGAGACCCTTGCGGTGCCATCCACGTACAAGGCGGGCCCGCCCACCACGACGTTGATGTATCCGTCGTGTTCACCGTAAAAAAACGGTTGCCATCGACAGCTATTGGCAACCCTAGCTCTAGCTCCTAAGAAGGGTGAGGGGGCGACCGAGTTGCCTAGCTCCTTAGATATATCTGAAGGAAATATGCCCTAGAGGCAATAATAAAGTTATTATTTATTTCCTTATATATCATGATAAAAGTTTATTATTCATGCTAGAATTGTATTAACCGGAAACATAATACATGTGTGAATACATAGACAAACAGAGTGTCACTAGTATGCCTCTAATAGACTAGCTTGTTAATCAAAGATGGTTATGTTTCCTAACCATGGACAAAGAGTTGTCATTTGATTAACAAGATCACATCATTAGATGAATGATCTGATTGACATGACCCATTCCATTAGCTTAGCACCCGATCGTTTAGTATGTTGCTATTGCTTTCTTCATGACTTATACATGTTCCTATGACTATGAGATTATGCAACTCCCGTTTGCCGGAGGAACACTTTGTGTGCTACCAAACGTCACAACGTAACTGGGTGATTATAAAGGATCTCTACAGGTGTCTCCAAAGGTACATGTTGGGTTGGCGTATTTCGAGATTAGGATTTGTCACTCCGATTGTCGGAGAGGTATCTCTGGGCCCTCTCGGTAATGCACATCACATAAGCCTTGCAAGCATTGCAACTAATGAGTTAGTTGTGAGATGATGTATTACGGAACGAGTAAAGAGACTTGCCGATAACGAGATTGAACTAGGTATGGGATACCGACGATCGAATCTCGGGCAAGTAACATACCGATGACAAAGGGAACAACGTATGTTGTTATGCGGTCTGACCGATAAAGATCTTCGTATAATATGTAGGAGCCAATATGAGCATCCAGGTTCCGCTATTGGTTATTGACCGGACACGTGTCTCGGTCATGTCTACATTGTTCTCGAACTCATAGGGTCCGCACACTTAAGGTTTCGATGACAGTTATATTATGAGTTTATGAGTTTTGATGTACCGAAGTTAGTTCGGAGTCCCGGATGTGATCACGGACATGACGAGGAGTCTCGAAATGGTCGAGACATAAAGATTGATATATTGGACGGCTATATTCGGACACCGGAAGTGTTCCGGGTGATTTCGGAGAAAACCGGAGAGCCGGAGGGTTACCGGAACCCCCCCGGGAGAAGTAATGGGCCATATGGGCCTTAGTGGAGAGATAGAGAGGGGCAGCCAGAGGTGGGCCGCGCGCCTCCTCCCCCCTGGTCCGAATTGGACTAGGAGAGGGGGGCGGCGCCCCCCCTTTCCCTCTCCCTCCCCACTTCTTTCCCCCTCCTAGTAGGAGTCCTACTCCTACTAGGAGGAGGACTCCTCCTTGGCGCGCCTATAGGGCCGGTCGGCCTCCTCCCCTTGCTCCTTTATATACGGGGGCAGGGGGCACCCCTAGAGACACAAGTTGATCCACGTGATCATATTCTTAGCCGTGTGCGGTGCCCCCTTCCACCATAGTCGTCGATAATATTGTAGCGGTGCTTAGGCGAAGCCCTGCGACGGTAGTGCATCAAGATCGTCACCACGCCGTCGTGCTGATGGAACTCTTCCCCGACACTTTGCTGGATCGGAGTCCGGGGATCGTCATTGAGCTGAACGTGTGCTAGAACTCGGAGGTGCCGTAGTTTCGGTGCTTGATCGGTCGGGCCGTGGAGACGTACCACTACATCAACCAAACGCTTCCGTTGCGATATACAAGGGTACGTAGATCACACTCTCCCCCTCTCGTTGCTATGCATCACCATGATCTTGTGTGTGCGTAGGAAATTTTTGAAATTACTACGAAACCCAACACTATCGCCTCTCCTTCGACCTATCAGGTGTTGCTCCTCTCCTTCCACGCCACTTGCTGTTTGGATCTAATGAGGGCAAGGAAAAAAGGGATCGAGATGAGGATCAAGATGAGATGATTCTTTTTTGAGAGAGATAGTGAAGTGGTGGTTTGTAGCGATCTGAGTTGCCTTGTCGGGTAGCGCGTGCGCTAGTCCTTCAAATATAGTGTGCCACCTAATTAAGAATTTTAGGTTAAACTAGAACAATGCCCGTGTGTTGCAAGAAGATATAAATATTCTAGCATGTTAGCTTGTGACTTACCTGTCAATAATAATGTGATTGTGTACATAAATGTTCCTTAAATTCTGACCATGAATTACCTTATATTTTGATTAGAAGTTTGATAAGTAAGTTGAAATGGAATTGGATCGGAAGGTAAATAAATTAAGGTGATTGATTATCATATACATGAAGGTTGGATGAAGAGGTGGTGGGAACAAAGGTGAAATGGTAACCTTACGTTCTTTTAATTTTTATAAGCTGTAGAGATTTGTGATTCCATGGCAATGCAAGGTCATCCAGCTAATCCTTTGTAAGGTCAAAATTCCGCTCGTAATTTCCGCATCGAACAGCAAACAGGGAACACCATGTCACGGTCAAATGCTTCGTGGCCAACTTTTTATATATCTTTTTTTACGATCAAACTCGTACTTAATTTAAGCTGCCCCCGAGGGTATCTCGTCCGAAAAAACTTGTAGAATACAGTCTGGTGTCTGTTGTAGCCAAACCCTATTTGATTCGTGAGAAACACCTTCTCTAGCTAGAACATGAACACCTTTATTACCTAATCTCCTAACCCGCGTAACTGTAAAAGCTTCAAAGGATTGCAAGATCCTCTTCACGTCCTCGATGATTGGCCCTATGGATGATAGATTGATCGCAGTGTCGTTAAGCATCGCTGCAATTCCTTTGTTGTCCAACTCTACATGGACACGAGAAACTCCAGTTTGGGCTACCAAAGGCACTCCCTTGGAACAAGTCAGGACCTCGGCGAGTTCAGGGTCTGCAACTCCCAAGAAAGCAAAGGACGCCCCACCCCTGAAAGCTCTGCCATGATCACGGAGAACCACTCTGCCACCACCTCTCTCTCTGAACTTCGACAGCGCCCCATCCACAATCACTTTGAGCTACCTAGGTTCAGGTGGTTACCATCTCACAGCCAGTGCTGGTGCTTGAACTTCTTTTTGGCGATCATGGACAGCCGCCCACTCCAAGATATGCGCAAACACTGAGTCAACAACAGTTTTTAGGTCAGCTATCTTCTTACCTTCCCTAGCATCATTTCTCGCCACCCACAGTCCATATAACGCATGTATCATCAATTCTTTATCCTGCTCACATGCATCGGCCAGCCATTGCATTGGCCACGCCATAAGCTCGCCACGGGGCCCGTCAGTCATCGGTGGGGTTTCCACCAAGGCCCCTTTCTATGAGCTTAGAACCTTCCAAAACATAGCAGAATACGGACAAGTCCAAAATTGATGCAGCACAATTTGTTCTCTTCCACAAGTGCAACAAAATACTCCCGGTTTGATCTTATGCCTATGAAGTTACCAAAAAAGGCTTTCGCCCCGCTTTATAAATAAAGCAACCACCAAGCACAAGTCAACAAGGTATCATCCAACACACAGACACACAACGCCACCACACCAAGGTCCAACACAGACGCACAAACAACACACACACCACAGAATCCGCTGTGGGCACAGCACAACAAGCCCAAACACCACAAGGGGCACAAACAACACACGACGGCGGCGTCGAAGACGGAGAATAGCTAATATGGCTCAGGTGGTGGTGGGGGAAGTTGCGGAGCCATACGGAGATCCATCGCGCGAAGCTGGGTGATGATGGAGGTGATGGCGTCTCTCTCCCTGGGACGGCTAAGCGGCCGCCAAAGCTGCAAGTAACCAGACCATTTGAACAAAGCATCAGTAGCATGTCTAAGAGGAATCTGCTGAATCACAAGCTTATTCCTAATAGTCCACAGCGTCCAGGCAAGCACACCGATAGTCAGCCATCTGATGTGGCGGGACGAGGGTGGCAGTGCCTGGAGTTTGGCGAAAAGATCGGGGAAGTTTTTATGGTCCCAACTACCTCCAACCATTTCATGGAAACAGCTCCAAAGGAACTGCATGGACAAGCAGGTGAAGAAGATATGGTTCGGATCTTCTTCCGGCCCGCAAAGCGGGCAACGACCATCCCCGGGGGCGTTGCGCTTCAGGACTTCCACCCCAGATGGAAGGCGGCCACGAATCCATTGCCACAGGAATATCCTGATTTTCAAGGGGAGCCGGATCTCCCAGATGGCGGTAAGCGCCGCAAGGCCCGGAGTGGGGGCGATCGCCTTGTAGAGTGACGAGGTGGAGAAAAGCCCGAATGGCTCTAGTCGCCATCGAGTGCGGTCCTCACCTGTCTCAAGCACAGGTTCGTGAAGCGCAATGCATGCGATCAGGTCATCCCAGGCCGCAGTCTCTGCCGAACCAAACTGGCATCAGAATGTGAGACGCCCTAAGTCACTAAGGGTCGTCGCAACCGGAATCCGCGGGTCTACCGCAATGGAGAACAGGTCAGGAAAACGCGCCGCGAAGGGTGCATCCCCAGCCCAGCGGTCGAACCAAAACAATGTGGCGGTACCAGATCCGACCGTAATCGAGGATCCAATTCGAAGGACAGGAAGCAGCTGTATGATCGATTGCCAGAACTGTGAACCACCGGACCGCTGGCAAAAGGCGAGGGGTTGGCCTCGTAGGTATTTCCGCTGAATGATGCGAAGCCAAAGGCCACCCTTGCCATTCGTAATCCACCATAGCCATCTAGTTAGGAGGTTAATGTTCATCCTCTTGGAGCACATTATCCCAAGCCCTCCCTGATCACGGGGCTTACAAATTTCAGACCATCGCACCATGTGGTATTTCTGCTTGTCTCCTTCACCGGCCCAATAGAAGCGACCCTGAACCCTGGCAATCTCATGGTGAAGAGTCTCGGGCAGGCTGTAAAAGCTCATTATGAATAGGAGCAGGCTAGACAGGGACGAGTTGATCAGCACCGTTCGGGCGGCTTTGGAAAGCCACCTTCCCTGCCATGGCTCCACACGGTGCTGGAGCTTGCCAACCGTGGGCCACAGCTCGGCCACTGTGAGCCTCAAGTCACTAATGGGTATCCCCAGGTAAGTCGTGGGGAAACTCCCGAGCGGGCAATTGAGCCGGTCTGCGATGCTCTGGCGATCAGAGTCGGAGTAGCCCAGAACCATCACAGAGCTCTTATCAAAGTTAATCTTGAGGCCAGACATCTGCTGGAAGCAGAGAAGGAGAAACTTTAGGTTCGTTATGTCGCTCGCCGATCCTTCCACCATGATAATGGTGTCGTCCGCATATTGTAGGAGGGACAAGCCGGTCCCTCCTACTAAGTGTGGGACTATTCCTTTGATGTGTCCCGCAGCTTTTGCTTTGTCTAAGATGGCCGCCAGGGCATCTACCACAACGTTGAACAGGAACAGAGAGAATAGATCGCCCTGGCGCACCCCACAGAAGGTGGGGAAGAATGGGCCAATCTCGCCGTTGATATTCACTGCGGTTCTGCCCTAGCAGACCATCAGCATCACCCGGGTCACCCATCGCTCGTCAAAGCCCTTCCGGAGCAGGCATTCCCGCAGGAAGTGCCAGCTGACCGCGTCATAGGCCTTGTGGAAATCTAGTTTCAAGAAGACTGCCTTGAGGTGCTTGGAATGCACCTTGTGTAGAGCTTCGTGAAACACTAGGACTCCGTCCAGGATATAACGGCCCTGGATGAAAGCCGACTGATCCGGGTGGATGATCCGGTCTGCAATTGGGGCCACCCTATTGGCGTACCGCTTTGCGAGGATTCAAAGGATGACATTGATCACCGTGATTGGGCGAAATTGGCGGATGTCCGAGGCACCCAAAACTTTGGGAATGAGCGTGATTATTCCAAAGTTGAGTCTGGTGAGGTCAATGGACCCAACGTAGAATTCTCCAAATAGAGCCATGACCTCTGGTTTAATGGACTCCCAGAAAGTTTGGAAGAACTTTACTGGGAGGCCATCGGGGCCGGGGCCCGAGGACGAGTTCATGTTCTTAATGGCTGCCCATACTTTAGCTTTAGAGAACGGCGTCGTTAGAGCAACGTTATCCTCCTCTGAAACACAGTATCGGGGCGGCCAAATATCATGGGCAAGGGCTAATCCTCCCCGAGGGGAGGCAGAGAATAGGTCTCTGTAGAAGCCATCAACATGGGCCCGGATGGCCTCCGGCTGTTGTAGCAAGGTATCTCCATCCCAGAGCAGGGGGATGGTGTTACGGCATCGGCGGCCGTTGGCGATTGCCTGAAAGTAAGTTGTATTGGCGTCCCCCCTGAGGACCCAATTCTACGTACCTCGGAGGCGCCAGAATGCCTCCTCGTCCATGTAGATGATCGTGAGTTGATCTTCCAAGTGGTATCTAAGCATCCATTCCTCAGCCGAGAGGCTCGCGGCATCTGCCCGAAGGTCTAGTGCCTAGATGCCCTCAAGAAAAGTTAGCACCCCACCCTTTCATGAATTGGCGCGACCGTTTAGCACAGAAATGCCAGGAGTCGACGGCCGAGAGGGAGCGGTGGGGTGTCTCCCGAGCCTCCCGCCACCGAGCGGCAACCGCAGCAGCGAACCCACTGCCAAGCTATTTCTAACAAGTCGCCACATATGAATATTTACCTTACCAGGAGCATTAGTATTCCATAGTGATAGCCAACTCTTGTGCTTGTTTACTAACGAGGAGGACTCCCGCCGTCCAGATTTAGTCCTATTTAACGTCATTCACGGATGATACGTCGACCTCTCTGTGAAGTTACCTGGTTTTGTATAATTCCATCTAAGGACATTGCTGCATCCTAGCCCTCCTATGGCCACCTGCTTTACATAACGTGCATCCTTAGCAGAAAACATACTATCAACCTTCATCTCATCCCATCCAGTTCCCTCAGTATTCATGAGATCACACACCCGTGTAATTCCTTCTATGTAAGTTTGCCCAAGCGGTTTGAGACTCCCGCTCTCGGGATCCAGTTTGCATGATGAATGTTAACATAAGTTCCATCCTCGATACGCCAGATAACTGCTTCCTGCAGCAAGTATCTCCCATGCAAAATACTCCTGCATGTATATGACGCTCCTGCCGGGTAGGTCGCGCTCATTATAGAGCAGTCTTTAAAGTACCTAGCCTTTAGTACCCTTTCACACATTGATGAAGGGCATTGTAGGATCTGCCATGCTTGCTTTGCCAACAATGCTTGGTTAAAAGCTTCGAAATTTCTGAAACCCATGCCCCCATCCCTCTTAGGTAAGCACATTTTTCCCCATGAAACCCAATGCACTTTCCTTTCACCCTGAGCTGCACCCCACCACAATTACGAAGAGATTGAAGTTAGGTTCCGACACATCTTCTTTGTGAGTTGAAAATAGCTCATGGTAAAAGTTGGTATTGATTAGACTCCTGATTTGACGAGTACCTCACGCGCAGCTTTCGATAAACCTTGGCCCTTCCATCCTGAAACTTTCCCAGAAGAGCTTTCTCTAACATATTTGAACACACCATCCTTTGATCTACCAACCACTGTTGGAAGACTGAGTTACCTCTCACTCAGCGCTTCCGAGTCATTTCCTATGGGTTTTTTCATAAAGCCCTTGTCCTCCTCGCATCCTTTCCCAAAGAAGATAGACGATTTCTGAAGATTCCCTTTCTGCCCAGAAGCCTCTTTGTATATTCAAAAAATATCCTTTAATGCCAGAAGATTGCTTTGTGATCCTGCCAAAAAAACTATATTATCATCTGCAAACAATAAGTGAGTGACATGGGGGCCAGTGCTCCCAAAATTGACACCCTTAATGCTATTTTCCTTCTGAGCATTTTTTAGCAAGGCAGAGAAGCCCTCCACACAAAATAAGAACAAATATGGTGAGAGGGCGTCCCCCTACCGGAGTCCTTGGGAAGGTAGAAAGTTGCGCGACAAACCACCATCAGCTTAACAGTGAACCTTGCAGTCATGACACATCGCATAATCATCTTAATCCACATTTGATCAAAGACAAATATCTTTAAAGTTCTTCTCACAAAAGACCACTCGACTCTATCATAAGCTTTCATCATGTCAAGCTTGACCGCATAGAGCGGAAGTTTCCTCTTCCGTCCTCTAACTACATGCACACACTCAGGAGCCACTGGAACATCATTCGTGATTGGTCGCCCGGGAACAAAAGCGCTTTGCTGTTCCGAAATAAGCACCAGGAGGATTTGCTTCAGTCTATTTGCCAACACTTCCACGATATCTTATACAAAACATTACACAAGTTAATAGGGTGAAGCTGTGATAGAAGCTCCCATGAGTTGACTTCGGGATCATCACAATAATCGCCTCAATTAAACTATCTTGTGTCGCCGCTCCTCCCAGAAATTTCTGAACTTCTTTGCACACATCCTCCTATACCAATAGCCACTGCTTCTGGTAGAACAGCGCCGGTAAACCATCCAGACCAGGGGCCTTTGTTGGTCCCATCCGAAAGAGTGCCGTCTCAATCTCCGCATAAGAAATATGAGTTGTTAACTTACTGTTCATCTTGGGCGTAACAAGTTCTTCGAACAAGTGCAGAATCCAGTCTGCTCCATTAGAGCCTTCTGCTTCAAACATTTTTTCATAAAATGCGGTAATCATCTCTCTCATACCTTCATCTACCATGAATTTGGATCCATCCTCTCGCCTCAAACCTCGAATCGTATTTTTACGTTTTTTGTGGGATGCACGGTTCAGAAAATACTGAGTATTCTGGTCACCCTTTTCAACCATCCAACTCTCGAATGTTGTTTGTACATTACTTCCCCCCTCTCATATATCTCTTTCAGTTGGCTCTCAATATCTTTCACCTCTTGTGTGTAGCCAGTTACAAGGGACCCTTCCTTTGCATCCAGGAGCTAGTTCTTTTGATGGCAATAAGCCATGCACATGGCGATGGCGACCGGCATGAAGATGACCAAATCGAGTCCGTAGCATGTGTGTCCCCGGCGTGAGCCCGTGCTTGCGTTCGTGGAGTGAAGGAGCTACATGCGCAGGGCCGTTGCAATCTGTTGGAGTCAGGTGCGGCGTGCGCGCGGCTGGAGGGAGTTAGTTGCATGCTAGCTAGATGGTTGGTCGGGTCATGCTAGTGCATGCATGGGCTAGCCGGCAGGTCATGTGGTAGTGGCCGATGTGTGCGTGCGTGACTTGCGGTGTGGCTGGGGCGTGCATGCGTGTGTGGCCATGGTACGTGTGAGTGAGTCAGGTATAAATCCCCCCACCTGTGTATTAGTTAGTCGCGTCGGTCAGTTGCCGCGCCACGGTGACGGTATGTGCCGAGCCGATGGGGAGGATCCTAAGGAAGATGTATTCTCCGTCGGGACTGTGGTATGCGCCCGGTCGATGTGAGAGTTCTTTCAGGGTTGTGCTGTGTGTGTGCGTGTGTACCTCCATGTATGTGTGTTTGAGTATCTAAGTTGAATAGAAGCCAACATACAGGCCGTTCGGCGGCCGGGGCGTTCGTCGCCGAAAAATTCTGTTCATCTTCTTATACCTCCGTCCGGCGTTTGTCGCCGGAGGGCGGTTCGGCGTATGTCGCTGGTGGGTTTGTCCCAGCAATTGGTATCATGAGCTTGGTGTCTTGGGCGTGCTGGCCGTGCCGGAGGCGTGGCGGCGAAGGCGGCACTCGCCGGCAGCTGCGCGACGGAGCTTTGGGCCGTGTCAGCCCATGGAGGTGGGTGGCGCTGTGGCTATCATGGCGCATGGCGGAGGCAGTGGGCGGTGACGTCGTACATGCGGCGACCACGGAGGTCGCCGAGGCGCTGTGTGGTGGCACGGCGGTGCAGCACGGCGTGGCGGCATGGAGGCACTGCATGGCGGCATGGAGGCCGCGGCGGTGCAGGGAAATAAGCCGCGGCGGTAAGCCGGGCGCGACCCGTGCGTGTTATTGGTGTGCACTGTACGCGTCGGGCGCGTCGGGACCACGGGCGCGCGGTGAGCGCACTGGTGTGGTTGGGCCCGTCGGGCGCGTCGGATGCGCGCGGAACGTGCGAGACGCACTGGTGTGGTCGGACTCGTCGGGCGCATCGGGTGCGCGCGGGACGTGCGGGACGCACTGGGGCGGTCGGATGCGTCGGGTGCGCGGGGGACGTGCGGGGCGCCAAGGGACGCCATGCGTGTGTCGCCGGCGGAGAAGGAGCTCGGCGTGTGTCGCCGGAGTCGTGACGCAGCACGGTGCGACCGGCGTCGTTGCGCCAGGTCGGGTCCGCGGGCTGGGTTATAGTGGAGACATCGACGACGAGAGCTGCAACAACTCCGACGACAATAATGTCATGGCTTAGGGGGTGAGTGATGGCAATAAGCCATGCATATGGCGATGGCGACCGGCGTGAAGATGACCAGATTGAGTCCGTAGCGTGTGTCCCCGGCATGAGCCCGTGCTTGCGTTCGTGGAGTGAAGGAGCTGCATGCGCAGGGCCGTTGCAATCTATTGGAGTCAGGTGCGGCGTGCGCGCGACTGGAGGGAGTTAGTTGCATGCTAGCTAGATGGTTGGCCGGGTCATGCTAGTGCATGCATGGGCTAGCTAACGGGTCATGTGGTAGTGGCCGATGTGTGCGTGCGTGACTTGCGGTGTGGCTGGGTGTGCATGCATGTGTGGCCATGGTGCGCGTGAGTGCCTCAGGTATAAATCCCCCCGCCTGTGTATTGGTTAGTCATGCCGGTCAGTTGCCGCGCCACGGTGCCGGTATGTGCCGAGCCGATGGGGAGGGGCCTAAGGAAGATGTAGTCTCCGTCGGACCTGTGGTATGCGCCCAGTTGATGTGAGAGTTCTTTCAGGGTTGTGCTGCGTGTGTGCATGTGTACCTCCATGTATGTGTGTTTGAGTAGCTGAGTTGAATAGAAGCCAACATACAGGCCGTTCGGCGGCCGGGGCGTTCGTCGCCAGAAAATTCTGTTCATCTTCTTCTACCTTCGTCCGGCATTTGTCGCTGGCGGGCAGTTCGGTGTCTGTTGCCGGTGGGTTTGTCCCAACATCTTTAGCCTAGAAATTTGCCTCTTGATGGACCCAAAAACTGCACGTTCCCATTCCTGCATGCTGCGAGTAACTCGGCTCAGTTTGCCACACACCCTAGCTATCCCATTGGCCCTTCCGGCCGCTTGACATGCCACATCTACCATTTGCTCACACAGCTCATGCCTTGACCACATTTCTTTGTACTGGAAAGGCCTCGCCCCCTTCGCCCGTGCAACTAGATTTGTCTCCATTACACGGATCAGGATTGCCATGTGGTCTGATTCCTCGGTGATAATATTTTCCACCATAGTATCAGGGAACATGGCCATAAAAGAATTGTTACAAGTATTCCTGTCCAACCTAACTTGCACATTTTTGCCATCGTCTTTCTTGTTATCCCATGTAAAAGGGTACCCAGTATAGCCCAAGTCTGCCAATCCGCAGTCAGATAAGCATTCCCTAAAATCTTCCATCTGTAAAAAAACTCCTTGGATTACCCCCACGCTTCTCCGCTTGTACCAAAATCTCATTGTAGTCCCCCGCGCACAACCATGGCAAATTATCTTGCACCTTCAGATACCGCAGAGCATGCCAAGATTTCTTTCTTTGTTCTATCTTGGGCTCCCCATAGAATCGAGTGAATCATAGACTATCGATGGCAAGCTCTGCATCAATGAAGTATTGGACCATGGTCTAACCGTGGCTTGCACATTATCTCTCCACCATAAGGCTAGCCCTCCACTTTGCCCATTACAGTCCATAGCCACTCCTTGGCGAATCTCCAAGCTCCACTTTAACCTCTCCATAGCCCTCGCTTTTTTCGTTGTCTCACTCAGAAACACCACCGTTGGGTTGTACAACTGTAGCATGTCTCGTAGCTCGTCAACTATCGAGTTCAACCCCAATCCTCGATAGTTCCAGGCAAGACAATTCATTGGTCCGGGCAGCCCTGCTGCTCAGGGTCCGTCGATCTAGCATTAGTTTCCTCAAGATGGTCAAACACACTAGAGTTATTTTTGCCTCGTGTCGCGAATGAACAAATCATTCTGCAATTGCCTAATTGAATCACCTTTCACAATCCATTGCTGCTCTAGTGGCCTCTTCTTTTCCCTCTCATGGTAAACATGTTGCTCCTTCCTCTCTCTGTCCACATCCTTCCTTGGTTTCCTGACATAATGTCCTCTTCTTCTTTCCCTCTGCCCAACTCTATCAGGAGTGTACTCACGCCCAGAGACCCAGTGGCCCTGACGATGCTCCTCATACCTGCTGCTTGCATAGTTGTTTTTCAGTTCCTGCCTCCTCGCATCTTGCCGCTGCTTCAGCTCCTGCCTAAGATCCTTCTCACGCTTCTGTTCCAAACTATCACGTAGATCTTTTTCCTTTCCCTTGGTGTATCTGGTGTTTTGTTTGTTTGGACTGGACACCTTCGGCTATTCGGACCTGACACCATCGCCAATGCGTGAGTCAGCCAAAGGATTAAAATCACAGTATAGGTTACTCTTCACAGGATGGTCACATACTGAAGCCTTGTTCCTATTGCCATTTGCACTGTCATCAGTCCAGGACATGCCTCTACTATTGCTATTCATAGGGCCCTTGGACGATATCTCTTTCAAAGGAGATGAGGTACCACCTGCAGATGCTCTCAACCACGACCCCCATTGACTTGCAGATTCCATAGGTGGGTCACACACCCCGTTTCATGAACTAATCTACCACATTCAAAGCAAAAATGCCGTATATTCTCGTAGCCAAACTCAGACCATGTGCCTTCTTGATCTTCTAGTGAAGATGTTAGCCTAAATCATCTTACCAAAGGCTCAAAATAGGAATCTTGGCCCTCACCCGTAGATACTCCCTTCTGGCAAACCCATCTTCTTCAACGTCCACTGAGACAACCTTTCCAAGGCACTCCCCTAGAGCTTCAACAAATTCATTTGTCCTGTTATCAAGCGGCAGATCAACAACTCGCATCCATGTCTCCACTGTGTCAAATAACATCTCCGATGTACGGGTGCTACCCTCGTAATCCATTAGCACCAACACATGATTTTTTTGCCATGGACCACTATTAAGAGCATGCCTCCAATCTCCCTCGCTTCCAAATTGTACAACAAAGATATTATTCCCCAAGTCCTTGAATTTAGCTTCCTTGTGTGAGGGAGTCATGGACTAAGGGGTCCTCGGGGCGACGGCCCATCGTACATGGGCCGGACTAGTGGAGCCGTATAATGACAGGAAATCTGAGAAGCTGTGGTGTCCCATCCAAGTAAAGAAGGTGCAGGATCTCTTTAAACCCTTGTTGTAATCTATCTTCGGTATCCCTAACCCTACCAGTGTCAATATAGACCGAGGGTTTTTAGTATTTAGGGCTAGAGCTACATTCATCACCTCATCGCCTTAGGGTTTAGCTTATGTTGATCTCGAGGTAGATCAACTTTGTAAACCATATCATACATTCAATAAAATCAAGCACGACGTAGGGTTTCACCTCTTCGAGAGGGCCCGGACTTGGGTAAACACTATGTTCGCCATCCCTTGTTCCCCATCGATCCTAGATCCACAGATCAGGACCCCCTACCCTGAGGTCTGCCGGTCCTGACACTGACATTGGTGCATTCATTGAGAATTCTGCTAGAGGATCACGCGACAGATCGATGGCTCGCCTAATCATAGGAGAAGAGATTGGATCCGGGGACTTCTTGATGAGGACATCAATACCATTGTTACACCCACAGCCCCTACTGTTACATATATTGGACCAATTACTAGAGCTCGCGCACGCCAATTAAATTACCAGGTACTTTTGTTTCTTGGTAATGATTCTAATGTTCATGAGATTATGATGCTGCCTAAATCGGATACATTTGTTTTGCTTACAAATGAAGGGCCTAGCTTGGAGAAGGATGAACATTGGAGCAAGAACACGCATGGAGTTGATGGCATGCGCAAGGGGATCAAGAACGGAGTTAGAAGTGATGATTTCAGGACTTTGAAGCCGCCATAAGGAGTGCATGAAGCCTTGGACGAAATATACAAGATGCCACTTCATAATATTCGTCCATAGGCTATTCTAGGTGTTGCGTCACCTTATTAATGGGCTAGGCCCATGTAATTTCGAAATACTTAAGTATAGGCTATTTTTAGAGTCCGTATGTGTGGGGAAACAAGAGTTAGGGTTGGTTTCGGACCCCACCCTCAAGGGCCACGAAATTCCCCGCTCTTCCTCCATATATACAGCCCTTAGGGCGTCGTTTAGTCTTTGGGTTTTGTTTAGATTAAAAGTTCGCCATAGCTGCAACTTCGCGTACTTCGTTTGTGTCCAACGACCAGACCAAGACGTCACAGAACCCCACCTTGATCAATAAAGCTTTCATCTTATATTCGCAATATCCCGATTGCAATCTCAGTTTCTTGCTTGTTCTTCGTTTGCTCGCAGGAAACAGGCCCTCGTGGTCAGGTTGATCGTGCTCCGGCGTGGTCAATAACCTTCGGAAGTTGGTTTAGCGATTGCTAAGGCGCGACGTCTCGCACGTTCGTAGTCGGACCGTCAAGGTCGACTCCCACAGAAAACGATAGCCACCATCTCATCGAAACATCGGGACACCTTAGCCTCTATCAAGTGGTATCAGCTTTCCAGGTTGCTCGGTGAGATTTTACAGTTTTTCGTAGATTAGATCGAGTCTGTTCTTCATACCTACAGTCCACGAAAAAGCCACACACAAAAAATTAGGGTTAGTTCATCATATCCGAACCAATCTGAGCCTTTGCATAATCTTTTTAGGGTTTTTGCTTTGTTGAATTTGCGGTTGCATCGTCGTGTCAAGTTGCTGGTCTTAGAGTCTAGTCTTTTAGAGTTTCGAGTTCTGGTCATAAGTTGTCACGCCGCCGCCGCACCATCATCATCGCCCATCTACCACTTTTGCTTATCCGCCACCGCTCTGAATCCATATCCATATACCACTACCAATCCGTATCCATATACCACCATCAATCTCTATCCATATACCACCACCGCTACCATATACCACCACCGCTGCCATATACCACAACCATATATCCACCGCCAATCCGAGTTCTTCTCATATTAGGTTTGTTCTTGAGATCAATCTAAATTCCGAGTCGTGTTTCCTTGCCTGCGTAGGTCTTGGAAAAAAAAGTCTGGAGACCCCCGGGCAGCTTTTAGGCCAAAATTTTCACGGGCAAATTTTTTTTTCCCTATCCTATTTTTAGGATTTTCTGAGTCTTTTGAGCCACGTGCCATCATAGTGATTTTTTGTCGCACTTTTTCGTCGTCGCTGCCCTGATTTCCGAAAAAAAAGTGAATTTTTTTTTCGTGCCCATCCTATCAGTTTGACGAGGGAAGAGTTTTGAGACACTCGCCATTATAGTGATTTTTCGCAAAAAAAAAGAGATTCCAGAGTTGTTCCCTTATTTAAACGTGCAGCGCGATTTTGTTAGCTGTTCTACGGCACTTCGTAGCACGGTCTATTTTCCTAGTACCACACATACGCGGAACGTTTAATTCACGACCTTGAGCACTCTGAGACAGGAAATGCTACGAACCGCCTATTCCTGACATTTATACCGATTGGAATCTCCAAGACCAAACCAACTAGAAAAACCGTTATACCTCCTCAGGCTCCACATACATTACATCATGCGACGTCGCATTGACTCTCCCTGGCAAGTGCGCTCTATCCAAGCTTTGAGATAGCATTGTGACTACATCGGTTGCCGATACACCGCCTGCTACTGCGGTAAGAACTGGTAAGAATTGAGAGTTAGCTTGACGATGATGGACATCGCCACCACCACCACTTGTTAGTATCTGTAGGATCATATTCTTGTGTGTTTCTATTGCTGCTAACCATGCCAGGATCACAAGCCCATGAGACTGACTGGGAGAACTTGACGAACAAGGAGCTTCATGATACGTTTCAGCAAATGATGAATGGACAGGTGCAAGATGTGATAAACAGATTTGAAGAGGCCATGGAGAAGATAGATGGCATGGAGAAGACGTTTGAAACAAAGCTCGATAACAAGTTTGCTGAATTGCTTTCGCGTTTTCCACCACCACCACCGGCTGCTCCTGCCGCACCTCTGCAACAACAGCAACAACACCGACTACCTCCACGTCGGGAAACAGCCCTCCGCCGAGCGAGCCGTGTCCCTCTTCAGTCGGGCCAAACTGCTGGTGCTGCTGTTGATACTTCTGTGGCTCCTACTGCTGATGTGGAGGAGGATGCTTATGTGGGAGATTATGAGGATGAGGTTGATCAAAATCAGAACTACGTGCCACCACCAGCACAGCAACCACCAGGTCGTCCACATGCAAATAATGGCAATGGTAGGGCTCACCCTCAGGTACGAGATCATGACCATCTCCCTAAACTAAAATTGAATATTCCACCATTTGAGGGTAGATATGTTCCTGATATATATCTTACTTGGGAGTTAGAAACTGAACAACGATTTACATGTTTACAATATCCCGAGGAGAGACGTGTTCCTGCTGCTGTTTGTGCTTTCACTAGTTTTGCATGTGTTTGGTGGTCTGAGCATTGTAGATTATATCCTATTCCGAGCTACTTGGGCTGCTTTGAAAACTGCTATGCGTACTCGTTGGGTTCCACCATATTATCAACGTGAATTACTTCAAAAATTGCAGCGCTTAAGACAGGGAAAAAAATTCTGTAGAAGAATATTATCAGGAATTACAAACTGGCATGATTAGATGTGGTATTGTTGAGGAGAATGAAGCTATGCTTGCACGTTTTATGGGTGGATTAAATAGAGAGATTCAGACGATTCTAGAGTATAAGGAGTATACTAATATCACTCGTTTGTTCCATCTTGCTTGTAAAGATGAACGTGAAGTGCATGATCGACATGCATTGGCGCGAACTAACTTTTCTGCAGGTCAATCTTCATCATGGACACCACGTGCATCCTCTACTTCCACTACACCAGCACCTCCATCAGGAGCCACCTCCAACCGTGATACAATAAAGCAGGCACAATCACCACTATCTGCCAAGAGCACACCTTCGTGGGCCTGCAAAGAGCTCTTCTTCATCCATGGCATCAACAGGGCAACACATGATATTATTTGTCGACGTTGCAAGGGGGAGGTCATTGCGAGAGAATGCAAATCTCAGCATGTGATAATTGCTACTGAGGATGGTGGGTATGAGTCCGCTAGTGACTATGATGAGGAGACTTTAGCTCTTATTACACATGAAGAACACGGTGGAGATGATTTTGATCATGAGACGCAATACATGGCTCCTGAAGATGCTGACAGTATGAATGTTTAGTTGCTCAACGTGTTTTGAGTGTGCAGGTTACACAAGCTGAGCAAAATCAGAGGCATAATTTGTTCCATACAAAGGGAGTTGTGAAGGAACGTTCTTTTCGCGTCATCATAGATGGAGGGAGCTGCAATAACTTGGCTAGCATGGAGATGGTGGAGAAGCTATCTCTCACACAAGACCACATCCACATCCTTACTACATTCCAATGGTTCAACAACAGCGGCAAGGTTAAGGTAACACGTACTGTTCGTGTGCATTTTAGTATCTCTACATATGCTGATTATGTTGATTGTGATGTGGTACCTATGCAGCATTGTTCCTATTACTTGGTAGACCATGGCAATTTGATAAAAATTCTGTACACCATGGTAGAAACAATCAGTATACTCTTGTTCATAAGGATAAAATATTACTTTGCTTTCCTATGACTCCTGATTCATTTTGAAAGATGATATTTAATGAGCTAATAAAGCAAAACAGGAGAAAAATAAGAGTAAAAGTCAGATTGTGGCAAAAGAATTTGAGCAACAAATGAAACCTAATAATAATAAACATCTAGTGTTGATTCTGAAATTAAATTGAAAAGTGCATGTTTACTTGCCACCAAATCTGATATTGATGTTCTAGATTTTAGCAAATCTGTTTGCTATGCTTTTGTGTGCAAAGAGGCATTATTTTCATTCGAGGACGTGCCTTCCTCTTTGCCCCCTGCTGTCACTAACATTTTGCAGGAGTTCGTGACGTCTTCCACAAGACGTGCCACCAGGATTACCACCTATTCGAGGGATTGAGCATCAAATTGACTTAATTCCCGGTGCATCATTACCCAACCGGCGCACCATACCGTACCAATCCAGAGGAGACGAAGGAGATTATGCGTCAAGTACAAGACTGCTCGACAAAGGTTATATACGCGAATCCCTTAGTCCTTGTGCTGTTCCTATCATTTTAGTGCCGAAAAAGGATGGTACGTCGCGTTATGTGCGTTGATTGTAGAGGCATTAATAATATTACTAATTCGTTATCGTCATCCTATTCCTAGGCTAGATGATATGCTTGATGAATTGAGTGGCTCTACAATATTCTCCAAAGTTGATTTGCGTAGTGGTTACCCATCAAATTCGTATGAAATTGGGAGATGAATGGAAAACAACATTTAAAACTAAGTTTGGATTATATGAGTGGTTAGTCATGCCTTTTGGGTTAACTAATGCACCTAGTACTTTCATGAGGTTAATGAACGAAGTTTTACGTGCTTTCATTGGACGATTTGTGTAGTTATTTGATGATATTGATTTATAGCAAATCTTTGGAGGAACATTTGGAACATTTACGTGCTGTTTTTATTGCTCTACGTGATGCACGTTTGTTTGGTAACCTTGGAAAGTGCACCTTTTGCACCGACCGAGTATCTTTTCTTGGCTATGTTGTTTACTCCACAGGGAATTGAAGTTGATAAAGCCAAGATTGAAGCTATTGAGAGTTGGCCGCAGCCCAAAACGGTCACACAAGTGAGGAGTTTCCTTGGCCTCGCTGGTTTTTATAGGCGTTTTGTGAGAGATTTCAGCACCATTGCTGCACCTCTCAACGAGCTTACAAAGAAGGATGTGCCTTTTGTTTGGGGTACCGCACAAGGAAGAAGCCTTCACGGTATTGAAAGATAAGTTGACACATGCTCCTTTACTCCAACTTCCTAATTTCAATAAGACTTTTGAGCTTGAATGTGATGCTAGTGGAATTGGATTAGGAGGTGTGTTATTACAAGATGGAAAACCTGTTGCATACTTTTCTGAAAAATTGAGTGGGCCTAGTCTGAACTATTCTACTTATGATAAAGAATTATATGCTCTTTGTTCGGACCTTAGAAACATGGCAACATTATTTATGGCCCAAGGAATTTGTTATACATTCTGATCATGAATCTTTGAAACACATTAAAAGTCAAGCAAAACTGAACCGTAGACATGCTAAATGGGTTGAATTCATTGAGACTTTCCCTTATGTCATTAAACACAAGAAGGGTAAAGAAAATGTTATTGCTGATGCCTTGTCTCGTCGTTATACTATGCTTTCACAACTTGACTTTAAAATATTTGGTTTGGAGACCATCAAAGATCAATATGTTCATGATGCTGAATTTAAAGATGTATTGCAGAATTGTAAGGAAGGGAGAACTTGGAACAAGTTCATTCTTAACGATGGATTTGTGTTTCGTGCTAACAAGCTATGCATTCCAGCTAGCTCCGTTCGTCTTTTGTTGTTGCAGGAGGCGCATGGAGGAGGATTAATGGGACACTTTGGCGTCAAGAAGACGGAGGATATACTTGCTACACATTTCTTTTGGCCAAATATGAGACGGGATGTTGAGCGTTTTGTTGCTCGCTGCACTACATGTCAAAGAGCTAAGTCACGACTCAATCCTCATGGTTTATATATGCCTTTGCCAGTACCTAGTGTTCCTTGGGAGGATATATCTATGGACTTTGTTTTAGGTTTACCTTGAACAAAGAAGGGGAGGGATAACATATGTGTTGTCGTGGATAGGTTCTCGAAAATGGCACACTTTATACCATGTCATAAAAGCGATGATGCTGTTAATGTTGCTGATTTGTTCTTTCGTGAAATTATTCACTTACATGGTGTGCCAAATACTATTGTTTCAGATCGTGATACTAAATTTCTTAGCCACTTTTGGAGATGTTTATGGACTAAGTTGGGGACTAAGCTGCTTTTTAGTACTACTTGTCACCCCCAAACTGATGGACGAACTGAAGTAGTCAATAGAACATTGTCTACTATGCTTAGGGCTGTTTTGAAGAATAACAAGAAAATGTGGGAAGAATGCTTGCCTCATATTGAATTTGCTTATAATCGCTCATTGCATTCTACTACTAAGATGTGCCCTTTTGAAATTGTGTATGGTTTCCTACCTCGTGCACCTATTGATTTGTTGCCTCTTCCCTCTTCAGAGAAGGTTAATTTTGATGCTAAAGAACGTTCTGAATTGATTTTAAAAATGCATGAGTTAACTAAGGAAAACATTGAGCATATGAATGCTAAATATAAACTTGCTGGAGATAAGGGTAGAAAACATGTTGTGTTTGCGCCTGGAGATCTTGTTTGGTTACATTTGCGTAAAGATAGATTTCCTAATCTGCGCAAATCAAAGCTAATGCCACGTGCTGATGGTCCTTTTAAGGTGTTAGAGAAAATAAATGATAATGCATATAAACTTGAGCTACCTGTAGATTTTGGGGTTAGTCCCACTTTTAACATTGCAGATTTGAAGCCTTATTTGGGTGAGGAAGATGCGCTTCCGTCGAGGACGACTTCATTTCAAGAAGGGGAGGATGATGAGGACATCAATATCATTGTTACACCCACAGCCCCTACTGTTACATATACTGGACCAATTACTAGAGCTCGCGCACGCCAATTAAATTATCAGGTACTTCCGTTTCTTGGTAATGATTCTAATGTTCATGAGATTATGATGCTGCCTAAATTGGATACATTTGTTTTGCTTACAAATGAAGGGCCTAGCTTGGAGAAGGATGAACATTGGAGCAAGAACACGCATGGAGTTGATGGCATGCGCAAGGGGATCAAGAACGGAGTTACAAGTGATGATTTCAGGACTTTGAAGCCGCCATAAGGAGTGCATGAAGCCTTGGACGAAATATACAAGATGCCACTTCATAATATTCGTCCATAGGCTATTCTAGGTGCTGCGTCACCTTATTAATGGGCCAGGCCCATGTAATTTCGAAATACTTAAGTATAGGCTATTTTTAGAGTCCGTATGTGTGGGGAAACAAGAGTTAGGGCTGGTTTCGGACCCCACCCTCAAGGGCCACGAAATTCCCCCCTCTTCCTCCATATATACAGCCCTTAGGGCGTCGTTTAGACTTTGGGTTTTGTTTAGATTAAAAGTTCGCCATAGCTGCAACTTCGCGTACTTCGTTTGTGTCCAACGACCAGACCAAGACGTCACAGAACCCCACCTTGATCAATAAAGCTTTCATCTTATATTCGCAATATCCCGATTGCAATCTCAGTTGCTTGCTTGTTCTTCGTTTGCTCGCAGGAAACAGACCCTCGTGGTCAGGTTGATTGTGCTCCGGCGTGGTCAATAACCTTCGGAAGTTGGTTTAGCGATTGCTAAGGCGCGACGTCTCGCACGTTCGTAGTCGGATCGTCAAGGTCGACTCCCACAGAAAACGATAGCCACCATCTCATCGAAACATCGGGACACCTTAGCCTCTATCACTTCTTGTTGGGAAACGTTGCATGGAAAACAAAAAATTTCTACGCGCACGCAAGATCGATCCATGGAGATGCATAGCAACGAGAGGGGGAGAGTGTGTCTACGTACCCTCGTTGACCGTAAGCAAAAGTGTTTAACAACGTGGTTGATGTAGTTGAACTTCTTCGTGCTCCAACCGACCAAGTATCGAATGCTTGGCACCTCCACGTTCTGCACACGTTCATCTCAGTAACGCCCTCCGCCTTCTTGATCCAGCAAGACAGCGAGGTAGTAGATGAGTTCTGACAGCACGATGGTGTGGTGACGGTGATGGTGAAGTGATCTCCGCAGGGATTTGCCTAAGCAGTACAAAAATACGACCGAGGAAGTAAACGGTGGACTGGGGCGCCGCACACGGCTAAGCAATTGTCTGGTGTGTGCTAGGGCGCCACCACATATATATATATATAGGTGGGAGGGAGGGAGGAGAAGCCATAGGAGGCGCCCAGATAGGAGGAATCCTACTTGGAGTCCCTCCCAAGGCGCGCGCCCCCCCTGCCATATATAACCGAGGGGGAAGGAAAGAGGGGGAGAGGAAAGGAAGGGGAGTCCTACTGCACACTTTCCTTTCCCTCCCCTCTTTCCTTCCTCCTCATAGGGTATGACCATAGAAGGTTTTATTCATGTAAACAGAACAATAATTATTCTCTGACTCAAATGAATAACCGTATTGCAACGAACATGATCTAATCATATTCATGCTTAACACAAACACCAAATAACATTTATTTTAGGTTCAACACTAATCCCGAAGGTAGAGGGAGTGTGTGATGGTGATCGTATCAACCTTGGAATCACTTCCAACACACATCGTCACTTCACTCTTATCTAGTCTCTGATCATTCTACAACTCCTGTTTCGAGTTACTAATCTCAGCAACTGAACCGGTATCAAATACCCAGGGGTTGCTATAAACACAAGTAAATTACACATCAATAACTTGTATATCATATATACCATTGTTCACTTTGACATCGTTCTTATCCGCCAAGTATTTGGGGCAGTTCCGCTTCTAGTGACCATTTCCTTTGTAGTAGAAGCACTCACTTTCAGGCCTGGGTCTAGCTTTGGGCTTCTTCATGCGAGTGGCAACTTGCTTGCCCTTCTTCTTGAAGTTCCCTTTCTTTCACTTGCCCTTTTACTTGAAACTAGTGGTCTTGTCAACCATCAACACTTGATGCTCTTTCTTGATTCCTACCTTCGCCGATTTCAGCATCATGAAGAGCTCGGGAATTGTTTTCGTCATCCCTTGCATATTATAGTTCATCACGAAGTTCTAGTAGCTTGGTGATAGTGACTAGAGAACTATGTCAATCACTATCTTATCTGGAAGATTTACTCCCACTTGATTCAAGTAATTGTAGTACCCAAACATTCTGAGCACATGCTCACTGGCTGAGCTATTCTCCTCCATCTTGTAGGCAAATTACTTGTCAGAGTTCTCATACCACTTGACACAAGCATGAGTCTGAAATACCAATTTCAGCTCTTAGAACATCGTGTATGCTCTATGGCGTTCAGAACATTTTTAAGTCCCGATTCTAAGCCATAAAGCATGGCGCACTAAACTATTAAGTAGTCATCATATAAAGCTTGCCAAACTTTCATAACATCTGCATCTGCTCCTGCAATAGGTCTGTCACCTAGCGGTGCATCAAGGACATAATTCTTCTGTGCAGCAATGACGATAATCCTCAGATCACGGACCCAGTCGGCATCATTGCTACTATCATCTTTCAACTTAGTTTTCTCTAGGAACATATCAAAAATATAAGGGAGCTAAATTGCGAGCTATTGATCTACAACATAGATATGCAAAAACTATTAAGACTAAGTTCATGATACATTTAAGTTCAATTAATCATATTACTAAAGAACTCCCACTTAAATAGACGTCCCTCAAGTCATCTAAGTGATACGTGATCCCAATCAACTAACTCATGTCCGATCATCACGTGATATGGGGCAGTCATCAACGGTGAACATCTCTATGTTGATCATATCTACTATATGATTCACGTTCGACCTTTCGGTCTCCAGTATTCCGAGGCCATGTCTATACATGCTAGGCTCGTCAAGTTTAACCCAAGTATTCCGCATGTGCAAAACTGTCTTGCACCTGTTGTATGTGAATGTAGAGTCTATCACACTCGATCATGACGTGGTGTCTCAACACGACGAACTGCAGCAATGGTGCATACTTAGGTAGAACACTTTTACCTTGAAATTTAGTGAAGGGATCATCTTATAATGCTACTGCCGTACTAAGAAAAATAAGATGCATAAAAAGATAAACATCACATGCAATCAAAAATATGTGACATGATATGGCCATCATCATCTTGTGGTTTTGATCTCCATCTCCAAAGCATCGTCATGATCTCCATCGTCACCGGCTCGACACCTTGATCTCCATCTTAGCGTCGTGGTCATCTCATCAACTATTGCTTCTACAACTATCGCTAACGCATAGTGATAAAGTAAAGAAATTACATGGCTTTTGCATTTCATACAATAAAGACACAACCATAAGGATCCTGCCGGTTGCTAGATATCTTACCAAACTTCTGGTAGGCCAGCCCAGAGTTGCCCCTGGTGGCCACCGGCGGCTGACAGTTTGGACCAACACTCAGAGGAGCACTGGCCCGGGGGGGTTAAAATAATGATGACCCTTGAGTCTGCAGAACCCAAGGGAAAGAAAAGGCTAGGTGGCAAATGGTAAAACCAATGTTGGGCATTGCTGGAGGAGTTTTATTCAAGGCGAACTGTCAAGGGGTTCCCATTATAGCCCAACCGCGTAAGGAACGCAAAATCCGGGAACATAAAACCGATATGACGGAAACTAGGGCGGCAAGAGTGGAACAAAACACCAGCCATAAGGCCGAGCCTTCCACCCTTTACCAAGTATATAGATGCATTAATTAAATAAGAGATATTGTGATATCCCAACAAGTAAACATGTTCCAACAAGGAACAACATCTCCATGTTCCAACAAGGAACAAACTTCAATCTTCACCTACAACTAACAATGCTATAAGAGGGGCTGAGCAAAGCGGTAACATAGCCAAACAACGGTTTGCTAGGACAAGGTGGGTTAGAGGCTTGGTTCAACAATATGGGAGGCATGATAAGCAAGTGGTAGGTATTGCATCATAGGCATAGAAAAAGAGCGAGCAACTAGCAAGCAAAGATAGAAGTGATTTCGAGGGTATGGTCATCTTGCCTGAAATCCCTCAAGGAAGAAGAATGAGTCCATGAAGAAGACAAACAGATGTAGTCGAACGAAACCTCACCAACGCGACGTTATCGGAACCAACCCGAAGAAGCAACACCGAAAAGGAGCAAACAACATAGTAAACAACCACCACATAAACATGGCATGATGCACAATCAAGTATGATGCATGTCCGGTTTAATGAAGCATGGCATGGCAAAGTGCACAAGCAATCCTACAAATTAAGTGGAGCTCAATATGCAAAGGTGCATATTGACGAAACACCACGACAAGTTATTTAGTTCGATCTCGTTTATGTACCCAACAATATTAAATGTTGTTAAACATGGCAAGAGGGTGAAGCAAAGAAAACTACCTATCTAGTCAAGTTTAAATGAGGCCGGAAACAACAAACAACAATTCCGGAAAAACCTCATGTGCATATTTTACGGTTTGGTACTGTTCTGCCCTAAACCATATTTTAGAGTTATTAAACATGCAAAACAAGTACACCATGTTAAACTAGGCATTTTTCCACCCAATTTACATATAAAGATTACTAAATTTGGAGCTACGGTTATTTAGTTATGAATTAAATCATATTAACATGGCAATAGGCAAAATATATGCAAACAACATTTTAAACATGTTAAACGTGGATGAAAATTGCATATTACGAAACTAGACAAGATTCTAAGAATATTTCATATATAAAGTTTTTCCATGTGATGCATGGTTAGAGAGTAATGAAATGCATGAAGTTTAGGGGCTGATCTGCAAAAGTGTAATTCCCTAGAAATTGATAAAATCGCAGCTAAGGAAAAAATGATCTGGGCCAAAACTGGCTGGCCCATTAGTGCACAGGAGGGGCTGGGGGTTCTCTCACCATGGACCTCGGCCCGTTCAAAAAAAATAGACGAGGCCTGGCGCTGGGCCTAGCGAAGAGGGAGATGCGGTCAACGCGAGCGGTTGCCTCGTTCGTTCTCCTCGCGCACAGAGACGAGCGGGAGGAGCAGAAGCAGGGCACGACGAAGGCAGGGGACTGCAGGACGGGCTGCTCCGGCGAAGAGGCGCAGGGACTTGCCGGTCCGGCGGCGGCTGGAACGAACGGATCGGGCCTTGGGGCACCAGATCTTGTGGGTGGTGGAGCTCCATGGGCGGTGACGCTGCGGCTTGGTGCTAGGAGGAGATGGCGCTACCTGCGAACGCCATGAGAGAGAGATCGTGAGAGAGAGAAGGAAGGGAGAGGAAGCTGCGGGGGAGACGGGAAGGAGCAAGGACGGTCTGAGGGCGGGCTGCTCCGGCGTTCGACATGCGCCATGGAACCGATCCACGACGAAGTGTTCGAACAGGGAGGCGGCTTGGAGTTTCCGGCGACGATGATGAGCGAGGCAAGGCGGGCGCGGCGAGACTATTGACCGACTCCACAGCCACGGTTCCAGGGAGGCACGGCTCTGGCGAGCAGGGGCCGGAGACAAGGTACGGAAGGACGACTTCCATGGCCTCCTCACGTTCCTGTAGAAAGAGAGAAAAGAGAGAGATTTGAGAAGGGAGGGAGCAACGAGATGAACAGGGAGAAAGGAGGGATGGAGCGGGGGCGTGGGGTCCTGCTGGAGCGGTGGCTTGCTGCGGTGGTGGATCGAGCAGAGTGAATCGGGGAGGAGCAGTGGGGAGCATTGGTTGGAGGGGATGGATCGATGGAATTGGGGGTGATGGGTGGTTGGCCCGATTGGAAAAATCAAGGAAGGATTTTGGATCGGGAGGGGATCCCGATGTGGATTCGGTGGAGTGTGGCGGCGGCTGAGGGGGGACAAAAGACCTAGATTTTAGGGTTGCTGCCTACGGGATTGGTCTATATATATAGCACTGGATTTTTGGGTAGGGGCTAATCCGTCCCTCCGATCGTAATCGGACGGTCGGGAAAAATAGGCTAGGGAGCCCAAATAAGAAAAAGGAGACGTTTTGTAGATGTTTGGGGACGATCCGGACACAACGGTGATGACAGTCCGGGTCGGGTTCAGGACAACTTTCGGATGCGCACGAGGGGAGGGCTGTGGGCTGATGAGAGAGGTTAGGTTGGGCCTAGCGGTGAGAGTTAGTGCAGAAGGTAGAGGGCTGAGAAGAGAGAAGAGGAGAGGCCCGGCGACTGTTTCCGGAGACCGAAAACGTCCGACGTTTTGACCGACTATAATGTCGCTATAGTTATCCATTGGGGCGTCAAATGGACTCCGAACGCGATGAAACTTGGCAGGCGGTCTACTAACAACAAAACAACACTGCACGCCAACTTTCATCCCATTCCGAGAACAATTTTGCGACCACTTATAAAATACTATTTCGGACATGCTGCGGGCGCGTGCAAGTGTGGTTGGGCTCAGAACGGACAACGGAGAGAACTCGGAGAACCCAGACGAATGCAAGTTTTAAAACATGATGATGCAATGCACATGATGACATGATGAAATGCAACACGCAAGCAAAAGACATGGCAACGACGGCGAATAATTGGAAGACACCTGGCGCAACGGTCTCGGGGCGTCACACCCCGGTAGGGTTGAGAATGGTATAGGCGAAGCTACTCTGGTAGGGTTGACGATGGTGTCGGCGAAGCGGCTCCAGTAGGGTTGAGGAAGGTTTCGGTGAAGAGGATTAGAGGCCGTCGACAGGGGCGTCGGTGGGGCGGCTCCGGGGGGTGTGGACGAAGCGTCTCCGGTGGGGAGTACGAATGAGCCACAGCAGATGCGCGGCGGTTGACGAGAGTACCAGCGAAGCAGATCCGGTGCCGTGGACAAGGCCGGCACTGAATGGGCTGTGGTATAGTGGTGGATGAGCAGTCTACTTGTTTCTAGGGGAGGTGTGTAACACCCTCGATGCGACTATAGCTCCCACGTGTCGAGGCACGACTTAGAGACATAATTGCATTTAAGGCATATGTCGCAAGTTAGGCAATCTTCACAACATCCCATGTAATATAAATAATAAAGGGGAGATAACATAGTTGGCTTACACTCGCCACGTCAATCAAGGACATAAATAACATTACATCATCCAAACACTCATGGCCCGACTACGGCGCCCAAATAAAATATAACCCAACATGCGACAACGATCCCGTTCACCCCCAACTGGGCACCACTACTGATCATCGGGAAAGGAAACATAGTAACGTTGAGAGTCTTCGTCGAACTCCCACTTGAGCTCGTACGCGTCTCCTGGAGCGGAATCATCAGGCCCTGCATTTGGTGTAATAGTAATTTGTGAGCCACAGGGACTCAGCAATCTCGCACCCTCGCGATCAAGACTATTTAAGCTTATAGGTAAGGCAAGGTAAATATAGGTGGAGCTGCAGCAAGTGACTAGCATATATGGTGGCTAACTTATTCGCAAAAGAGAGCGAGAAGAGGAGGCAAAGCGGGAGCGAGAAACTAGAGAACAACCTGCGCAAACATTACTCCAACACCGTGTCCACTTCCCGGACTCCGCCGAGAAGAGGCCATCACGGTAACACACTCAGTTGATTCATTTTAATTAAGTTAAGGTTCAAGTTATCTACAACCGGACATTAACAAATTCCCATGTGCCCATAACCGCGGGCACGGCTTTCGAAAGTTCAAATCCCTGCAGGGGAGTCCGAACTTAGCCCATGACAAGCTCTCACGGTCAACGAAGGAATAGACCTCCTCCCAAGACGTTCCGATCAGACTCGGTATCTCGATAATTCAAGACACTTCGACAGGTTAAAACAAGACCCGCAACACCGCCCGAATGTGCCGACAAATCCCGATAGGAGCTGCACATATCTCTTTCTCAGGGCACACTCAGATTGTCCTAGGTACGGGTAGGCCAGCCCAGAGTTGCCCCTGGTGGCCACCGGTAGCTGACAGGTGGACCAACACTCAGAGGAGCAGTGGCCCAGGGGGGTTAAAATAATGATGACCCTTGAGTCTGCAGAACCCAAGGGAAAGAAAAGGCTAGGTGGCAAATGGTAAAACCAAGGTTGGGCATTGCTGGAAAAGCTTTAATCAAGGCGAACTATCAAGGGGTTCCCATTATAACCCAACCGCGTAAGGAACGCAAAAATCCGGGAACATAACACCGATATGACGGAAAACTAGGGCGGCAAGAGTGGAACAAAACACTAGGCGAGAGGCCGAGCCTTCCACCCTTTACCAAGTATATAGATGCATTAAGATAACATAGCAATATAATGATATCCCAACAAGTAAATAAAAGATGTTCCCACAAGGAACGGCCTCCAATCTTCACCTGCAACTAGCAACGTTATAAGAGGGGCTAAGCAAAGCGGTAACATAGCCAATCAACGGTTTTCTAGGACAAGGTGGGTTAGAGGTTTGACATGGCAAAAAGGGAGGCTTGCAAGCAAGTGTTAGGCATCGTAGCATTGGCATAGCAAAAGAGCAAGCAAACTAGCATAGCAAAGATAGTAGTGATTTCGAGGGTATGATCATCTTGCCTGCACAGTTGTCAGAGTTGACTAGATCCTCAAAAACAAACTCAACGGGCTCCTCGTTAGCGAACTCGTCTCCCGTCTCTACTCAAAGAAGACAAACAAGCAACAAGGATACAATCAACCACGTGCAAACTCAAACAACGCAATGCAAAGATGGTATGCTATGCGGAATGCGATGCGGGATGCAAAATGCAAGATATGACAGGAAATGCATAAACCTAGATTCAACTTGGAAAACCAAGTGTGCCACTGGAAATATGAGATGAAATCGCTTGAAAACGATATAAAGAACGCCGGAATCGGAGTTACGGTTTGAAAATGGCAAGCGATTCAAAAATGACACCGGTCTGCGATTTACAGCAAGTAGGCATCTAAATGCAATGAGATGAACATGCTACAGCACCCAAACATGACAACAAAATACATGGCAGGGATGCACACAAGATGCTTAACAAAAGTCTAGCACTGAGCTACGGCCAATTCATCCATTAACAGGTTCAAACAAGCATGGCAAAAATGCATATGACAAACAGATCGCAGACTTGGTGAAATTAACACTTGTCTGGAATTTCAGATCAGGTAGCCCTCTTTGGAGCATGAAAACTACATGCTACAGGACCTGAACATGGCAAAGTAAAGCATGGCATGGAGCTACTCAAAAATCTTAACAAAAGTCCCTTAGTGACCTTGAGCCAAAAGGGATCAGAAAATACAATTGCAAGCACGCGAACATAGCAAAAACATAATCAGTTTTCAGACTTAGTGAAAACTGGCACATGCTGAAATATAACCCAAGTAGGCATGTTTACGAGCTCGATGCACTCACTACAGTGTAAGTCATGGCAAGGCAAGCATACACCCATCAAGAAGGAACAAAATTCAAGCTATACATGGCAAGAACAATGGCATAGCAAGCACGGATCAACTACAACAACATCGGCAAAATTGCAAACCAGTTGACAATCTGCCCAGATTCACGATGTAGCAAAAGTAGAGCTCGATTGACTCAATCTAGGGTGCTCCATAAATGCAAACAAATACATGGATGAATAGATCACTACAATATTAACAAAACATCCTTACTGATCATCCTCAAAAGAGGCACGGATCACTAGGAAACAACAAGAACATATGGCATCATGAGATAAACAGCTCCAGGACTTAGTGAAATCACTAAGTCCCTGAAAACAGAATTATCAAGTGCACCACTTTGCCAGCTTGCACAAGTCACTATACACATCACAAAAATAAATGGGTTGCACCTCTGGAAAGATGGCAAAACCCTTAACAAAACATATGTAGAACTCATGGGCATAGCATGCACACATTAATCATGGCAAAAATGACAAAAGTGCTAAACGGAGTAGCAGATCTGACAATTAACTCAAGTAGCCCTCTTCTAACAGCATTTCGGGCCTCAAGATGAGCTCAAATGAAAATGATGCAATGGAATGAAATGATGTACTCTCTGAGATGAACATTTTGATATGCTATATGCATGAATCAGAGCTACGGATGCAAAGTTACGTGTTTACGAACATGTGCATATGGACTGAGAATATCAGGGACTTAGTAAAAAACAACCCCAGATCTAGGGTTTGACCGGCGCGGAATCCGAGGCGGGGCCGGCGCGCACTGTTCACGCCGGAGTTCGTCGTCGACATCGCCGAAGTGGAGAGGAGAGGCCGGGCCGGGGCCGGCGGTGGCGGCCGGAGGCGGCGGCCGGGCGAGGCGGTGGCGGCGGCGCGAGGCGGCGGCGCGCGGACCGGGAGGTGGCAGCGCGACGGCTCGGGCCGCGGGGGCCCTCCCTGGGCCTGGCGGGCCGCGGCGGTGGGGACGGTGGTTGTGGCCACGTGGCGGCGCGGGAGAGGCTGGGCGTGGCGGAGCGGACGCATCCGGTCCGTCCCGGACACGTCCGGCGGCGGCGGTGGATGGATCTAGGGTTAGGGGAAGAGTGGAACCGCGAATTTGGAGGGGGTCTATATATAGGCATAGAGGGAGCTAGGAGAGTCCAAATGAGGTGCGGTTTTCAGCCACGCGATCGTGATCGAACAATCTAGATGATGGAGCAGAGTTAGGTGGGTTTTGGGCCAAATTGGAGGGGTGTTGGGCTGCAACACATATGAGGCCTTTTCGGTCCCTCGGTTAACCGTTGGAGTATCAAATGAAGTCCAAATGATACGAAACTTGACAGGCGGTCTACCGGTAGTAAACCAAGGCCGCTTGGCAAGTCTCGGTCCAATCCGGAAATGTTTAATTCCCACACACGAAAGAAGGCTAGAAATGACCACCGGAGGAGAATGAAGCGCCGGAATGCAAAACGGACAACGGGAAAAATGCTCGAATGCCTGAGACAAGCACATATGCAAATGCAATGCACATGATGACATGATATGAGATGCATGACAACGATAACAACACAAGAAGACAAAACCCAAACCCGAGGAAATAAATATAACTTAACGCCGGAAACGGCAAGAGTTGGAGTACAAATAGGGAAAGTTATATCCGGGGTGTTACAACACTCCACCACTACGAAAGGATCTCGTCCCGAGATCTAGGACTAAAAGAACGCCGGGTACTCAGAACGGAGGTGATCCTCGCGTTCCCAGGTAGCTTCACGGTCGGAATGGTGTGACCACTTGACTTTGAGAAATTTGATTGACTTGTTGCGAGTCTTGCATTCAGTCTCTTCAAGAATAGCAACTGGGTGCTCACGATAAGAGAGATCTTCTTGGAGCTCAATGTCCTCGAAGGTGACGGTGCGATCAGGAGTCTTGAAGCACTTTCGAAGCTGAGAGACATGGAACACGTCATGAACATTTGCAAAGTTTGAAGGAAGCTCGAGTTGATAGGCGAGGTCGCCTCTCTTGCTGACAATCTTGAAAGGTCCCACGTATCTAGGAGCAAGCTTCCCTTTGATACCGAAGCGACGAGTACCTTTCATAGGAGAGACGCGGAGGTAAACATGATCTCCGATCTCGAAAGCCAAATCACGGTGCTTACTATCATAGTGGCTCTTCTGGCGGGATTGGGCTGCTTTGAGGTTATCACGAATGACTTTGCACATTTCTTCTGCCTCTGTGATTAAGTCATTACCCAAAAGCTGACGTTCACCAGTTTCAGACCAGTTGAGAGGGGTACGGCACTTCCTGCCATACAGAATTTCAAATGGGGCCTTGCCCGAACTTGCTTGAAAACTGTTGCTGTAGGAGAATTTAGCATAAGGAAGACAATCCTCCCACTTCATGCCGAAGGAGATCACACACGCCCTGAGCATCTCTTCAAGAATCTGGTTGACACGCTCGACTTGACCGCTAGTTTGAGGATGGAAAGCTGTGCTGAAGCGGATGTTGGTGCCCATGGCCTTCTGAAAAGAATCCCAAAACTTCGAGGTAAAGATGCTGCCACGGTCTGAAGAGATCACTTGTGGAATACCGTGCAGAGAGACAATTCGAGAGGTCTAGAGTTCCGCCAATTGAGCTGCAGTGATCGACTCTTTGATAGGCAGAAAGTGAGCCACTTTGGTGAGTTTGTCGATGACAACGAATATAGCATCATTGCCACGCTTGGACTTTGGAAACCCAGTCATGAAGTCCATTTCAATGTGGTCAAACTTCCATTCTGGAATGGCAAGAGGTTGGAGAAGACCTGCTGGCCTTTGGTGTTCTGCCTTCACTCTTCTGCAGACATCACATTCATTCACGAATTGAGCAATCTCGTGCTTCATTCGAGTCCACCAATAAGCTTGCTTGAGGTCCTGATACATCTTCGTGCTCCCAGGGTGGATGGAGAGGAGAGAATAGTGAGCCTCGTTCATGATCACTTTACGGAGGTCACCTTTGGGTACAACAATACGATCCTCGAAGAAGAGAGTGTCCTTGTCATCAAGGCGGTAGCACTTGTACTTGGACTGACTCTTGGCAATCCCAATCTTCACCTTTTTCACCATAGTATCAAGAAGCTGGGCTTGGCGAATCTGGTCTTCCAAGGTAGGACAAACTTGAAGGTTGGCGAGGAAACCTTGGGGAACAATTTGTAGATTAAGTTTGCGGAAAGCTTCACAAAGCTCGGTTTGATAAGGCTTAAGAATCAGACTGTTGCAGTAAGCTTTCCTGCTCAATGCGTCAGCAATCACATTAGCCTTGCCTGGAGTATACTCGATACTCGGATTATACTCTTGAATCATTTCGACCCATCGAGTTTGCCTGACGTTGAGATTAGGCTGAGTGAAGATGTACTTGAGACTCTTGTGATCGGTGAAAATGTCCACTTTTCTTCCCAATAGAAGATGTCTCCAAGTCAACAGAGCATGCACAACTGCCGCCAACTCGAGATCATGAGTGGGGTAGTTCTTCTCATTAGGCTTCAAACGGCGAGATGTATAAGCAACAACTTCTTCTCTTGCATCAATACTGCGCCAAGACCTTGGAGAGAGGCATCACAAAAGACCTCGTACGGCTTGGATTAATCAGGCGGAGTCGGCACTGGAGCAGTGATCAATTTCTCTTTCAAAGTGTTGAAAGCAATATCACACTCCGGAGACCAAACGTACTTGACATGCTTCTAGAGAAGATTAGAGAGAGGCTTCACGATCTTAGAAAAGTTTTCAACGAATCTTCGGCAATAGCTTGCGAGACCGAGGAAGCTACGGAGTTGCTTCACGTTCTGAGGAGGTTCCAAATTCACAATTGCAGACACCTTCTCAGGATTCACGGCAATGCCCTTGGCAGAGATGATATGACCAAGATAAAGAACCTCATCGAGCCAAAATTCACACTTGGAGAACTTGGCGTAGAACTGATGTTCTCTGAGCTTATCAAGAACCAAACGCAAGTGCTTGGCATGATCTTCCTTGTTCTTCGAGAAAACCAGAATGTCGTCGAGGTAGACCAAAACGAAGTCATTGGTGTAGGCGTTGAAGATGAAGTTCATCATGCGAGAGAACGTCGGAGGAGCGTTGACGAGGCCAAAAGACATGACAGTGTATTCATATGAACCAAAGCTTTTCCTGAAAGCCGTCTTGGGAATATCTTGCTCACGAATTCGAATCTGATGATAACCCATACGGAGATCAAGCTTGGAGAATACTCGAGCACCTTTGAGTTGTTCGAACAGCTCATTGATGTTGGGAAGTGGATATTTGTTCTTGATAGTCTTCTTGTTCACTGGACGGTAATCAACACAAAGTCGGTCCGTTCCATCCTTCTTCTTCACAAAAAGAACACCACAACCCCACGGAGAAGAACTAGGCCGGATGAGACCCATTTTCTCTTGAATATCGAGTTGCTTCTTCAGCTCCTTCAACTCTTCAGGTCCGAGCTTGTAAGGACGTTTGCACACAGGTTCCGTGCCAGGCTCAAGATCAATAACGAATTCAATAGGCCGGTGCGGAGGCATTCCTGGAAGCTCTTCTGGAAAAACGTCTTGATATTCGCAAACGACTGGAATTTGCGAGATAGCGTCCAATTCACCCTTCTCATTGAGAGAAAACAGACGAATGGTATTATCCCGAGCGGTAAAGACAATTACATCCTCAGACGGATGAGTCAATTGAATCTGCCCGGCAGCACAATCAAGATGTACCTTGTGCTTAGAAAGCCAATCCATCCCGAGGATAAGATCAATATCCGAGTGACCGAGAACCGTTGGGGAAGCCAAGAACTTGTAGTCACCCAAAGTGATAGTAACATCTGGAACGATGGAGTTAGCATGCATGCGCTTACCGGGAGAGACAACTGCTAAAGGACTAGGCAAAACTTGCGAAACCAATTCATGCCTATTTGTAAACGGTCTCGAGATGAAGCAATGCGATGCACCAGTGTCAAAAAGAACTTTTGCAGGTATATCATTAATAGGAAGGTTACCCATGATCACATCTGACGAGTCCTCTGCCTGAGCTGCATTCATCAAGTTGTCCTTGGCATGCTTGGGGTTATGCTTGACCACAGCTGTACTTGCCGATCTGACAGGAGGAGGAGGAGGAAGACGCCTCTGGTTGATACACTTGTTGGCATAGTGCCCCTTCTGTTGGCACTTGTTGCACGTGACCTCTGAAAGCGGACGGTGATACGGAGCACTCGATCTTGGAGGTTGAGACGAAGTCTTGTTCTGAAAGCCAGGGTTGGGTGGGTGGGAAGAACCACTGCCACCTTTGCTCTTCTGCTGATACGACTGACAGAACGGAGGAGGAGGAAGCCAATACTTCTGCTGCTTGGCCACTTGAGTAGAGGAAGAAGGAGTAACATCTCTGACTCGCTTCTTGGAAGCGTCGCACCTCAACTGAGCAGCCTCTTGCTTCAGTGCCATGTTGTAGAACTCATCGTATCTCAAGGGTTCAAAGAGGACAAGAGCGAGCTGAATTTCTTCTCTGAGACCACCCCTGAACTGATATATCATGCTCTTCTCATCAGGGACGTCCTGCTTGGCAAAGCGGGCGAGCTTCTGGAACAACTTGTTGTAGTCATAGACAGATAAAGAGCCTTGCTTCAGATTGCGGAATTCCTCACGCTTGCTTTCAACCACGCTCTGGGGAATATGATGAGCTCGGAAATCTCGACGGAAATCATCCCAAGTGATAACACGTCCACCTCTGGAGTCCTTGTACTGCTGGAACCATTCTGCAGCTTGATCTTTGAGTTGGAAGGAAGCGAACTTAACAAAGTCCTCAGGCCTGACGTTACTGCACTTGAAATGCTTACACAGATCCACAAGCCAATTGTCAGCATCGGTTGCCTCAACACAATTGATGAAAGTCTTTGGCCCGTTAGCAAGGAACTGGTTGAGTGTAGCAAAGTGATTCTAATTGCTGCCTTGATTCCCTTGGTTTCCTTGATTGCGCTCTTGAAGAATTTGCATGATCAACTGTGTGTTTGCATTGGTTGCGGCCATCACAGCTTGCCATGCCTCTGGAGGAGGTGGAGGTGGTGGCGGATCAGGATTCGGAGTCGTGCGCGTTGGAGGAGCCATCCTGAAGAGGTTGACCACCATTAGCACATTGACAGACAAATAATGAAGCTGAATCCAACGGAATGAAAATTGCAACATATAGTCTTCACATCCGAACAAAATGAACGAATGCATTCCTCTTGAAATGGTCACATATCCATAAATTGAGAAGCCACGTAGAATTAAGGTAGAGAAATAAATCAACAAGGTACGGATCAAGAACGAATAATCGGTAAGAAATCCCAATCTCAAACCAATATCCGTGGAAGAAGGACTAGAGCTACTAGAATTCCCACCTATGAAACTCCCGAACCTTTCCGGTTATGCAATCAGGTGTTGGGGATACAGGGGAAGCATAATATCTCACCCAAATCTAGCAATTCCTACATCCAGCTGTATCCATCCTTCAACACATAACCCAGAAACCTTCGGAAACCATCTACCTCAACCTTCGAAAAGCATCCATTATACAAGTTATGGCGATACTCCCGAACTCCCGCCCCAGTACTGGGTGGCGTCGAGGTTATCTCACCAACGAACTGCATAAAAGAGATTTTCGATGTCGGCGTACTAGACTCAGGTATTCCAGAACTGCAACGATAAAATTATGATGACAACACCTCAGAGCTCAACTCCCCGGGACACTTCCACTAAACCCTGACAGGAGGCACCAAGACAATGTTCTCATCATAAAACCATCGGAACGATTCCAAGATACCCGCGTGATCCTAAATTTTTTTTAGTGAAATTTGAGAAGAGAAGAGTCAAAACTCTATGTTAGGATGCCTTACCGGAGCGATGAGGAGACTGGGAAGTAAAAAGAATTCCTAATCTCTCTGATATATAATTCCTAAAGACTCAAAACATTTTTCTAGACACAACTCGGCCGCTAAAACGATCAAGCAATGGGGCTCCTAAGGTCGGGGAAGGCTCTGATTACCAACTTGTAACACCCTCGATGCGACTATAGCTCCCACGTGTCGAGGCACGACTTAGAGACATAATTGCATTTAAGGCATATGTCGCAAGTTAGGCAATCTTCACAACATCCCATGTAATATAAATAATAAAGGGGAGATAACATAGTTGGCTTACACTCGCCACGTCAATCAAGGACATAAATAACATTACATCATCCAAACACTCATGGCCCGACTACGGCGCCCAAATAAAA
>NC_053028.1:383170438-383191703 GCF_003073215.2 Triticum urartu
GAAATAAGTGGTAACAGATAGTTTTGTGATAGGATAATTTGTAACGAGCAACAAGTAACAAAATTAAATAAAGTGCAGCAAGGTGGCCCAATCCTTTTTGTAGCAAAGGACAAGCCTGGACAAACTCTTATATAGAGAAAAGCGCTCCCGAGGACACATGGGAATATCGTCAAGCTAGTTTTCATCACGCTCATATGATTCACGTTCAGTACTTTGATAATCTGGTATGTGGGTGGACCGATGCTTGGGTACTGCCCTTACTTGGACAAGCATCCCACTTATGATTAACCTCTATTGCAAGCATCCGCAACTACAACAAAAGTATTAAGGTAAACCTAACCATAGCATGAAACATATGGATCCAAATCAGCCCCTTACGAAGTAACGCATAAACTAGGGTTTAAGCTTCTGTCACTCTAGCAACCCATCATCTAATTATTACTCCCCAATGCCTTCTGTCGGTGTCAAAACTGGCGGATCTCGGGTAGGGGGTCCCGAACTTTGCGTCTAAGGCGGATGGTAACATGAGGCAGGGAACACGATGTTTACCCAGGTTCGGGCCCTATTGATGAAGGTTAAACCCTATGTCCTGCTTGATTGTTCTTGATGATATGAGTATTACAAGAGTTGATCTACCACGAGATCAGAGAGGCTAAACCCTAGAAGCTAGCCTATGGTATGATTGTATCTTGTCCTACGGACTAAAGCCCTCCGGTTTATATAGACACCAGAGGGGGCTAGGGTTACAAAAGGTCGGTTACAAAGGAGGAGATATACATATCCGTATTGCCTAGCTTGCCTTCCACGCCAAGTAAAGTCCCATCCGGACACGGGACGAAGTCCTCCATCTTGTATCTTCATAGTCCAACAGTCTGTCCAAAGGATATAGTACGACTGTCCAGAGACCCCCTAATCCAGGACTGCCTCAGTAGCCCCTGAAACAGGCTTCAATGACGATGAGTCCGGCGCACAGTGTTGTCTTCGGCATTGCAAGGCGGGTTCCTCCTCCGAATACACCATGGAAGAGTTTGAATACAAGGATAGTATCCGACCCTACAAAATAAGTTCCACATACCACCGTAGAGAGAATAATACTTCCACAAATCTAATTTTGCTGACACGTTTCGATAGTGTGACATCACTTCATTGCCCGGTTATTAGTTGAACCGCTTCTCTCAACCAGCTCCGCACATATCGCGAGGTGGTTTTCTTTATACGTCTTGTCAAAGCAGAGACCGTGTTCCCCTTATCACGGGATTCTCATCAATACGGACGTGGGTAACCCAACCGTGCCATCAATTACGGCGCCTGGGGAATAAGCGGTTTTGCCAGGCAAGTGGAGAGACTCATCACCTCCTCCGCCCTTATAAAGGGACAAAGATCTACTTTTTTCACCCACGCCTTCTTCCTTCTCGCTTGCCCATTCCCGCACACTCGAGCTCTGTTAGAATAAATCCGAGGCACTCCGTCGATCATCCGAGGACCAAGCAATCACATGAGCACGACACCGAGATTTGTTAACGAGGTTCACCGATATGGCTACATCCCCAGGGCCTGACTATGGGCGCTCCTCCCCATGACACCGCTACAATACCGCACCCGGTCGCCCTGGACACCGGCACATGCCACCGGCTTCCCTTGTGTTCCGGTGCTATTATGTTGGCATAGGTTACATCGTGTGTCTACCCCCGATATTTATGAGAGGCCTAGGATACAAGTGTCCTATTAGGACACAACTCCATATCCTATCTAAACACAATACAACTACAAAGTCCAACTATACCCTAACTTGTACACAATATTCGACACAACTCTAACAAACTCCACCTTGGCGAATATTCTCCACCACCCTGGATTTGTCCGTGCGTCAAACTTCCATGTACATTGGACTTGAGCTTATCCCATGAGTATCGCTGCTACTCCAAAGACTCCATGTGACTCCACCTGCAACTTGTAGTCCCTTCTTTTCTTGACCACTGTCAACACTCGAGCAAAATTAAGTTCCTCTTTACTCTAGTGTATGCTCCCAACTTCCAGAGCTCCGTTCAACGCATCACACACTGATCACTGACCTGCGTGAAAATGAAAAACTCACATATTGGGTATCACACATAAGAGTTACCTGAACTCAACATCACTGCTCCTTTCTTGACCGCTTGTCTGAAACTTGAAAGAATTTCACCGTTGCTTGTAGTCATCCCGAGTCAAATTCGCTGTTGTCTCACCACATGTATGACCACTAGAGCCCTGGCCCGTCTCCATGCCTCGTGCATACCGCACGCCTCGCCGCTATTACCGCGTCGAGCCTCCTCTGTCCTGGTTGAGTCTCAAAGGGTCGCGACCCACACCACTCAACCCCCACTGCAGAGTACCATCGATTATCACCGACCGATGACGAGTTTCACGCTTCCATCAGACCACTAGGCTCCAGTGCGAACTGCGTGCCACTCGCTTTTCCCCCTTGCTGAATAGGCTTTGATTCCCTGTATCATTACATCGCAGCCCCTCAATCCAGCTCCACCTTCAACATGACTCCATGGTAGATGATCAGTCCACCCCGCGCCCCGTCGACTTCAAGCTCTCATGTGCACCGTCTTGAATCGATCCTGCGCCATAGTCTTGTCGAAGCCACACAAGCCTCAGGCCTGTGCCACGTGTTTCCACGCCCCAGAAGTCGGTCACCATCAGCATTACGCTCCTATGTCGTCGTCGCCGATCCCACCACCGTTTTCTGTATCAACCAACATCCAAGTCGATCCATCAGACTGTCTAGTCTGACCCAGCCGAATTTGTTTGACTGTAACGACACGCTTCAAGGCTCCCAAATCGTCTTCCGCAAATTTCCATCCATCACATCACAACTCCATCCTAGCTGAATTGACTTCCCGCAACTCCTTCAAGCATCCCTGTCGTGCCAACAAATTTTCACACTTGCCTGCCATAACCTAAGGTTTCCAGTTCCATTGAACATCTCCACCTCAAACCTAGTATCCTGTTGACGCCATGGTTCTTTCTATGACTGACGCTGTGAAAAAATAACTATGATTCTTACCATGATGCACAAGTACACAGAGCGTGCATAGTAGCTAATCCAACCAAAAATTGGCCTTCACGTGGTGTCTCTTGGCTCAATCTCCAATGCTGGCTAGTTCTTCCAAAGCTTCCTGATGGACGCGTAAGTATCAACGGAATTACTGCTTGCCGATTCGATCCGGCTGCCTTGCGTGGCACATGAGGACTCGGTCCTTTTTTTCTTCTCAAAACAAATCTTCGGTCTCTGCTCTTGCCGTTGTAAGCGACCGTATCCAGCACGATCCACCGCTTCCGTGTCTCGTCGCCCGCAGCCTTGCGGCTTCTGCCAGCTAGGCTGGTGCCCAGCACGCGCCTTTGGGCCTCCGCAGATAGCGCCCGTCAATCGATCGATCGACCTGCTGCCTCCCTGCCCTGCGCGATGCATCGCCGCTGCCTGTACACTCGCCCGATCAATCTAAGATCGCCGCACGTCAAGTCGTCTGCTGCTGACACATAAGCACACGTGCTTCCCGCTGATCTGCTTTTTCCGATTACTTTCAACACGAACAGAACTCGGTCGCTTCATCGATCTTTTCTAGTCATGGGCCTCGACCGCCGACCGATTCGACGAATTCTGCCCCACCTCTAATCAACGATCCGCGGCCTTCAAAACAACCTAGCTCATGATACCACTTGTTAGAATAAATCCGAGGCACTCCGTCGATCATCCGAGGACCAAGCAATCACATGAGCATGGCACCGAGATTTGTTAACGAGGTTTACCGATATGGCTACATCCCCGGGGCCTGACTATGGGCGCTCCTCCCCATGACACCGCTACAATACCGCACCCGGTCGCCCTGGACACCGGCACATGCCGCCGGCTTCCCCTGCGTTCCGGTGCTATTATGTTGGCATAGGTTACATCGTGTGTCTACCCCCGATATATATGAGAGGCCTAGGATACAAGTGTCCTATTGGGACACAACTCCATATCCTATCTAAACACAATACAACTACAGAGTCCAACTGTAACCTAACTTGTACACAATATTCGACACAACTCTAACAAGCTCTAGCGCCCAAGCTCGCGTTCTTCTTCTTAAACCACTCCAAGCATGTCTGGAGCAGGAGGCAAGTGGATGGTCTCCTCCGTCACGGAGGAGAACATCAAAAAGTTACGGGAAGCCGGATACCTAGCTGCGAATATCGCGCACCGGCTGCCGAATGCGGGGCAGATCATCCCAACGCCCGAACCCCATGAGAGGGTAGTTTCTCTTACCCATTTCGTCCGTGGACTGGGATTTCCTCTACACCCGTTTGTCCGCGGGCTCATGTTCTACTACGGGCTGGATTTCCATGATCTGGCCCCCAACTTCATCCTCAACATCTCGGCGTTTATCGTCGTGTGCGAGGCCTTCCTCCGCATCAGGCCCCACTTCGGCCTATGGCTGAAAACCTTCAATGTCAAACCGAAGGTGGTGGGTGGCTAGCAAGCAGAATGCGGAGGCGCCATGGTGGGCAAGATGCCTAATGTAACCTGGCTCGAGGGTACCTACGTGGATACCATAAAGGGGTGGCAATCTGGGTGGTTCTACATCACCGAGCCGCGTGACTCCAACTGGGTGGCGGCCCCCAAATTTTGATCCGGAATCCCCACGTGGCTCACCTCCTAGAAAAAGAAGGGCCTGTCCTGGGGTTCTTCAGTAGAGCTGACCGGACTCCAAACCTGCATCCAGAACATGACGAACAAGAAAATCAAGCTCGTCAACATGGTCTAGGTTATGCTCTTCCGCCGGATCCTTCCGTGCCAACAATGGGCATTTGTTTAGTGGGAGTTTGACTCGGCCCAGCACCAGACGCTGCGAGAGCTCTACGACATGATGCACGAGGACGTCTGGAGGGTTCTGTTCAAGGGCGCCGAGATGCCTCCCTCCCTCACCAAGGACCGCGGACTCAGCGCAAAGCGTCGCGCCCATCCGGTAGGCTTTTATATCACTCAGGGTATTTATGTGCCCTTGCTTAGTTATGTGCTGGATCTAAGCCTTCATATCATTAACATGACTGGATAAAGACAGCGGAGCAGCTTGATTGCCTAGCCCCCCTTCCCGAAGATCCTGCAAACGCTCTTCTAATGAAGATGCTGACTCCGGCACCTTACGAGGTGCCGGAAAAGACGGCCAAGAAGAAGGCCGCGGGGACCTGAAAGGGTTTCCGGCGCAAGGTGGTTATGTCGGACTCATCATCCGATGAGTCCGACGTGCACTCCTCCCATGGAAATGGGGAGGAGGAGAAAATTTCTCCCCCCCAGCCGGGGGAGACAAGAAAAGGAAGGCCGACCCATCCGGGGAGGCCGAAGGGTCCAAGAAGGGAAAGACCCTCCCTCCGGACTGTGCCACGACGGCCGCCGACAGCGGCGACGAGTGGCTACCCAGGGACAAGCCCCTGGCGAATCGTAAGTGTCCGGACACCATAGTACTTCATGGTATGTTTTATTGTACTGCCTTTGCTCATGCCGAACCATGATTATGCAGTCCGGCCCGAGCTCGTCTCGACGTACCCTCGTCGAGCGGCTCTTTGGGCTCGTCGGATATGAACAACGGTTCTCCTCCGATGGCTTCCACCCCTCACCCTACGGACAACACCGAGGTGGTGTCTCAAAAGGCACCGACCCAAGGGAAGGCGGTCCTGGGGGCGCCTCACGGCGACCTCCTGGACCCTGGGTACCAAGGGAGCAAGGCTCCTATGGGCTTCGAGTTCGGGACCCAGCCGGACACTGCGCCGGAACCTTCAATGGTTCCGGACTCCGGTAGGCGGTCCCCCATTAAGGGGGCCAACCATCCATGCCTGTGTCCTCTGTCCAACCAGAGGCACCAGACAACTTGCTGGAAGCACTTCATAACACTTCCATCGATGAAGAACACCGCACTACATGAGTGCGGTGGTCAAGAAGGTTCGGTCCGCCAAAAACGGACTGACCGAAGCTTGAGCCAGCCTCCTAACAGGCTTTGAGGTAAGCATTCAAAATATAAAAATATTACCGCATAGATAGTAGCCCCTGATGCTCCGTTCGGCGTTCATGAAGAGAAGCCGAATAGAGTATCAAATGATAACTCAGGAGTCTAATTAGAGTATGTCTATGTGTATGTGCAGGCTTCCCTGCTGGCCGCTGACGCACGTACTGTGGAGGTCTCTGCACTGAAGCAGGCCCTGAAGCGGTCCGAGGACGAGCTCGGCCTTACAAGAGGCAGCTCGAAGAGAGCAAAGGTAAGATATACCCTGCTCTATATAGTTAAAAAGAAGTTCGGGTGTAAAGTAATAGGATCATCATGAATTTGTCAGGGGCCACGACCGAGGTGGAGACCCTGAGGAAGGCGTTGTCCGAGGCCGAAGACAAAGCGGCCAAAGAACGCATTGAACGGGAGAAGCAAGAAGCCCGAGTGGGCGAGGTGCAGCAAGAGCTCGAGGCTCTCGCCAAAAAGCACGAGTCCTTGGAGCTTGACTCCAAGACGCGAGAGTCCGAGCTCGCGCAGGCGCTTGAAAGCGTCCGGAGCGCCAAGGCCGAAGCCCACAAGGCCCTCCAGGAGATTGATGCGGCAAGAAGATAGCAGCGGGTAAGGCATTCAATATGCAAAGCAAGCATGTGAAGGAGACTTTCCTTTTTCTTACCCGAGTTCAGAGCTCTCCAGGAGCGTTTGCAGATCTTCCCCGCAGTGTGCTGGATGCCGCAGAGTTTTACCGGGCTGAGGAGGGGAGCTCTCGAGAAGTTGTTCTGGTCTAGTATACTGGGACCGAACACCCCGTGTCCTTGAGCGACCAGCTGAAGCAGTTGGTCGAACTTCACAAGGCGGCCGAACAGGCCATGAAGGGCCTTATAGTCCGATGTGGCCTGGCGAGCCCCTGTCCGGCAGCTACTTCGGTCTGGTGAGGCGGCTGTGGAAGCCTGCCCACGGCTTGAAGTCATCAAGCGATCCGTCTGCATCGAAGGTGCACGCAGAGCTTTTGCCCGGGCGAAGGTGCACTGGGCGAAGCTGGACGCCGTGAAGCTTGTGAAGGAGGGGCCGCCGGAGGGCAAGGAGCATCGCTGCCCCGAGAATTACTATGAGAGCGTCCTGAAGGGTTCCCGCTTAGTGGCAGATGAGTGTGCCAAGGATGTATTTTGAATGAACATGCCCATGTGATCCTGTAATATGAAACGAGTTCTTTTGCGCCATGCGACGCTTTCTTAATTTAAAATATTACCTTCTGTGCGGCCGTTTATAAAATCTGAGAGTTGGCCAGTCGTCGGCTTCTGCCCCCATGTAACTAGTACTGGGGTGTTCGGGGTAAATCTGAACACTCTTTACCCCAATTTTGGGTCCTTCAAGGGAGGTGCTCAGCGGCAACGAACCAGGCAATCGGACTATAATGCTTTATCACTCTCACTTAGCCATAGAAGTCTATGATTTTAAATTTTTGGCGAAGCCCCTGGTATTCGGAGGGCCGAATTTGGGGCGCTATACACGCCTAAGCCGGACAAGGCCGACTCCTCGCCCGAAGCGGAAAAAGTCTTTAAGGACTTGAGACCTCTCGAACAGCGACCAGTCTCTCGCCTTATCATGACAGTCAGTTTTTGGCTTTCTCTACTGAGGTGCTCGTCCGGAAGAACCGGGACACAATCGCAGTAGTTCTCCCACCGCTACGTTAGCCGATATAGCAGAACGTAAGGTACCAAAGCATCGGAGCCGGGCAACCCAACATTTGACCCAAGACATGATTCGGAGCTGATGCATATAATGCTATAAGTTCGGGGTGCCGCACTGTCGAAAGTGTTCGGACTTCTTGCGCCGTATTACGGGGTAAACGAGAGCCCCTGGCGTACTGACCGTACCCGAGCGTGCAGGTGCGGAATGTCGTAAATGGACATATAAGAGAAAGAGAAGAACTTAAATAATGCAATGGCAGATTAATAATATGCATTGTTATTTGAATAATACGTCGAAGCATACTGGTACGAGCAGTGCAATAAGCTTAAATTAGGACAATTCGAAATGTCCTATCCAAGGCAAGCTACGCATAAATAGTAAAAAGCGGGTATATCAAGTATTAATAGAGACCACCTGGCGGTTCCCGTGTTCACCTTAGCTTCTTGCCACCTCGATTGTTGCTTCCGGAATGTGTCCGGCCGTCGGACTGCCGGAAAGGCCTTCCGAAGAGCTAGGCCCTGAAAGAGAAAAGGAATGTCAAAGGTATACAGCCCCTGGTGTGGTTAAGACACAATGCGGGGCGTGTCCTGATTGTGCCCCCGCCTATGCCCATGGTATTTTCAATGCGTAGTTATGTACGCGCAGCACGAATTTCATCGCTGCACTGGGACTGGGACGGGGGCCGAATTGCTAGGCGAGCGTAGATCACGCCAGGCGATCCTGTTGTTGGGTTTCGTAGTAATTTCAAAAGTTTTCCTATACGCACACGCAACATCAATGTGATGATAGCAACAGGGGGGAGTGTGATTCTACAATACCTAGTAGATTCGACAACCGGAAGCGGTTTGGTTGATGTAGTCCGTACGTCTTCAACGATCGACGACAAGCACCGGAAACTAGCGACAACCTCCGAGTTCGAAGCACACGTTCAGCTCAATGACGATCCCCCGGACTCGATCCAGCAAAAGTGTCGGGGGAAGAGTTTCCGTCAGCACACGGCGTGGTGACGATCTTGATGGCACTACAGCAGCAGGGCTTTCGCCTAAACTCCCGCTAACAGTATTATCGAGGACTATGGTGGCTGGGGGCGCCGCACACGGCTAAGGAATAGATCACGTGGATCAACTTGTGTCTTCTAGGGTGGCCCCTCTTGCCTCAGTATATAAAGGAGCAGGGAGGAGGGGGCGGCCGGCCAAGGTGGGCCGCGCCAAGGGGGAGTCCCTACTCCCATCGGGGGAGTAGACTCCTAGTTGGACAGGAGAGAGGGGAAAGAGGTGGAAGAGAGGAAGGAAAGGGGGGGCACCGCCCCCCTTCCCTTGTCCTATTCGGACTAGGAAGGGGAGGGGCGTGCGACCACCTCTTGCCTCCTTCTCTCTTCTCCCTCAAGGCCCATGTAGGCCCAATAAACCTCGGGGGGGTTCCGGTAACCCCCCGGTACTCCGGAAAAATGCCGATTTCACCCGGAACGATTCCGATGTCCAAATATAGGCTTCCAATATATCAATCTTTACGTCTCGACCATTTCGAGACTCCTCGTCATGTCCGTGATCACATCCGGGACTCCGAACAACCTTCGGTACATCAAAATGCATAAACTCATAATATAACTGTCATCGTAACCTTAAGCGTGCGGACCCTACGGGTTCGAGAACAATGTAGACATGACCAAGACATGTCTCCGGTCAATAACCAATAGCGGAACCTGGATGCTCATATTGGCTCCTACATATTCTACGAAGATCTTTATCGGTCAGACCGCATAACAACATACGTTGTTCCCTTTGTCATCGGTATGTTACTTGCCCGAGATTCGATCGTCGGTATTCCAATACCTAGTTCAATCTCGTTGCTGGCAAGTCTCTTTACTCGTTCTGTAATACATCATCTCGCAACTAACTCATTTAGTTGCAATGCTTGCAAGGCTTAAGTGATGTGCATTACCGAGAGGGCCCAGAGATACCTCTCCGACAATCGGAGTGACAAATCCTAATCTCGAAATACGCCAACCCAACATGTACCTTTGGAGACACCTGTAGAGCTCCTTTATAATCACCCAGTTACGTTGTGACGTTTGGTAGACACCACAAAGTGTTCCTCCGGATAAACGGGAGTTGCATAATCTCATAGTGATAGGAACATGTATAAGTCATGAAGAAAGCAATAGCAACATACTAAACGATCAGGTGCTAAGCTAATGGAATGGGTCATGTCAATCAGATCATTCAACTAATGATGTGATCTCGTTAATCAAATAACAACTCTTTGTTCATGGTTAGGAAACATAACCATCTTTGATTAACGAGCTAGTCAAGTAGAGGCATACTAGTGACACTTTGTTTGTCTATGTATTCACACATGTATTATGTTTCCGGTTAATACAATTCTAGCATGAATAATAAACATTTATCATGATATAAGGAAATAAATAATAACTTTATTATTGCCTCTAGGGCATATTTCCTTCAGTCTCCCACTTGCACTAGAGTCAATAATCTAGATTACACAGTAATGATTCTAACACCCATGGAGCCTTGGTGCTGATCATGTTTTGCTCGTGGAAGAGGCTTAGTCAACGGGTCTGCAACATTCAGATCCGTATGTATCTTGCAAATCTCTATGTCTCCCACCTGGACTGATCCCGGATGGAATTGAAGCATCTCTTGATGTGCTTGGTTCTCTTGTGAAATCTGGATTCCTTTGCCAAGGCAATTGCACCAGTATTGTCACAAAAGATTTTCATTGGACCCGATGCACTAGGTATGACACCTAGATCGGATATGAACTCCTTCATCCAGACTCCTTCATTTGCTGCTTCCGAAGCAGCTATGTACTCGCTTCACATGTAGATCCCGCCACAACGCTTTGTTTAGAACTGCACCAACTGACAGCTCCACCGTTTAATGTAAACACGTATCCGGTTTGCGATTTAGAATCGTCCGGATCAGTGTCAAAGCTTGCATCAACGTAACCTTTTACGATGAGCTCTTTGTCACCTCCATATATGAGAAACATATCCTTAGTCCTTTTCAGGTATTTTCAGGATGTTCTTGACCGCTGTCCAGTGATCCACTCCTGGATTACTTTGGTACCTCCCTGCTAGACTTATAGCAAGGCACACATCAGGTCTGGTACACAGCATTGCATACATGATAGAGCCTATGGCTGAAGCATAGGGAACATCTTTCATTTTCTCTCTATCTTCTGCAGTGGTCGGGCATTGAGTCTTACTCAACTTCACACCTTGTAACACAGGCAAGATCCCTTTATTTGCTTGATCCATTTTGAACTTCTTCAAAATCTTGTCAAGGTATGTGCTTGTGAAAGTCCAATTAAACGTCTTGATCTATCTCTATAGATCTTTATGCCTAATATGTAAGCAGCTTCACCGAGGTCTTTCATTGAAAAACTCTTATTCAAGTATCCCTTTATGCTATCCAGAAATTCTATATCATTTCCGATCAGTAATATGTCATCCACATATAATATCAGAAATGCTACAGAGCTCCCACTCACTTTCTTGTCAATACAGGCTTCTCCAAAAGTCTGTATAAAACCAAATGCTTTGATCACACTATCAAAGCGTTTATTCCAACTCCGAGAGGCTTGCACCAGTCCATAAATGGATCTGCTGGAGCTTGCACACTTTGTTAGCTCCCTTTGGATTGACAAAACCTTCTGGTTGCATCATATACAACTCTTCTTCCAGAAATCCATTCAGGAATGCAGTTTTGACATCCATTCTGCCAAATTTCATAATCATAAAATGCGGCAATTGCTAACATGATTCGGACAGACTTAAGCATCGCTACGGGTGAGAAGGTCTCATCGTAGTCAATCCCTTGAACTTGTCGAAAACCTTTTGCGACAAGTCGAGCTTTGTAGACAGTAACATTACCGTCAGCGTCAGTCTTCTTCTTGAAGATCCATTTATTCTCAATTGCTTGCCGATCATCGGGCAAGTCAACCAAAGTCCATACTTTGTTCTCATACATGGATCCCATCTCAGATTTCATGGCTTCAAGCCACTTTGCGGAATCTGGGCTCACCATCGCTTCTTCATAGTTCGTAGGTTCATCATGATCTAGTAGCATGACTTCCAGAACAGGATTACCGTACCACTCTGGTGCGGATCTTACTCTGGTTGATCTACGAGGTTCAGTAGTATCTTGTTCTGAAGTTTCATGATCATCATCATTAGCTTCCTCACTAACTGGTGTAGGTGTCATAGAAACAGTTTTCTGTGATGTACTACTTTCCAATAAGGGAGTAGGTACAGTTACCTCGTCAAGTTCTACTTTCCTCCCACTCACTTCTTTCGAGAGAAACTCCTTCTCCAGAAAGTTTCCGAATTTAGCAACAAAAGTCTTGCCTTCGGATCTGTGATAGAAGGTGTATCCAATAGTTTCCTTTGGATATCCTATGAAGACACATTTCTCCGATTTGGGTTCGAGCTTATCAGGTTGAAGCTTTTTCACATAAGCATCGCAGCCCCAAACTTTAAGAAACGACAACTTTGGTTTCTTGCCAAACCACAGTTCATAAGGCGTCGTCTCAACGGATTTTGATGGTGCCCTATTTAACGTGAATGCGGCCGTCTCTAGAGCGTATCCCCAAAACGATAGCGGTAAATCAGTAAGAGACATCATAGATCGCACCATATCTAGTAAAGTACGATTACGACGTTCGGACACACCATTACGCTGTGGTGTTCCGGGTGGCGTGAGTTGCGAAACTATTCCACAATTTTTCAAATGTACACCAAACTCATAACTCAAATATTCTCCTCCACGATCAGATCGTAGAAACTTTATTTTCTTGTTACGATGATTTTCAACTTCACTCTGAAATTCTTTGAACTTTTCAAATGTTTCAGACTTATGTTTCATTAAGTAGATATACCCATATCTGCTTAAATCATCTGTGAAGGTGAGAAAATAACGATATCCGCCATGAGCCTCAATATTCATCGGACCACATACATCTGTATGTATGATTTCCAACAAATCTGTTGCTCTCTCCATAGTACCGGAGAACGGTGTTTTAGTCATCTTGCCCATGAGGCACGGTTCGCAAGTACCAAGTGATTCATAATCAAGTGGTTCCAAAAGTCCATCAGTATGGAGTTTCTTCATGCGCTTTACACCGATATGACCTAAACGGCAGTGCCACAAATAAGTTGCACTATCATTATCAACTCTGCATCTTTTGGCTTCAACATTATGAATATGTGTGTTACTACTATCGAGATTCACAAGAATAGACCACTCTTCAAGGGTGCATGACCATAAAAGATATTACTCATATAAATAAGAACAACCATTATTCTCTGATTTAAATGAATAACCGTCTCGACATTAAACAAGATCCAGATATAACGTTCATGCTCGGCGTTGGCTCAAATAACAATTCATTTAGGTCTAAAACTAATCCGACAGGTAGATGTAGGTAGCGTGCCGACGCGTGATCACATCGACTTTGGAACCATTTCCCACGCGCATCGTCTCGTCCTTAGCCAATCTTCTGTTTAATCTGTAGCTGTTTCGAGTTGCAAATATTAGCAACAGAACCGTATCAAATACACAGGGCTACTGAGCATTAGTAAGGTACACATCAATAACATGTATATCAAATATACCTTTGTTCACCTTGCCATCCTTCTTATCCGCCAAATACTTGGGGCAGTTCCGCTTCCAGTGACCAGTCTGCTTGCAGTAGAAGCACTCAGTCTCAGGCTTAGGTCCAGACTTGGTTTCTTCTCTTGAGCAGCAACTTGCTACTGTTCTTCTTGAAGTTCCCCTTCTTCTTCCCTTTGCCCTTTTTCTTGAAACTAGTGGTCTTTATTGACCATCAACACTTGATGCTCCTTCTTGATTTCTACCTCCGCAGCTTTCAGCATTGCGAAGAGCTCGGGAATAGTCTTATTCATCCCTTGCATATTATAGTTCATCACGAAGCTCTTGTAGCTTGTGGCAGTGATTGGAGAATTCTGTCAATGACGCAATCATCTGGAAGATTAACTCCCAATTGAATCAAGTGATTATTATACCCAGACATTTTGAGTATATGCTCACTGACAGAACTGTTCTCCTCCATCTTGCAAGCTATAGAATTTATTGGAGACTTCATATCTCTCAATCCGGGCATTTGCTTGAAATATTAACTTCAACTCCTGGAACATCTCATATGCTCCATGACGTTCAAAACGTCGTTGAAGTCCCGATTCTAAGCCGTAAAGCATGGCACACTGAACTATCGAGCATGACACAGGTATTTGAGAGAAACCAGAATAACCATCTAGAAAGCAAAAATGTGTATGTTTGGACAATCTTTCTAGCATTTGATCGATAAAAGCTAAGGGGTAATGATCCTTTTTAGTAGCCTTATTTAATTTGCGGAAATCAGTTACCATCCTATAACCTGTAATAATTCTTTGTGGAATCAATTCATCTTTATCATTAGGTACAACAGTAATACCTCCCTTCTTAGGGACACAATGGACATGGCTTAACCACTGACTATCAGCAACGGGATAAATTATACCTGCCTCAAGGAGCTTTAGTATCTCCTTTCTTACCACTTATTTCATTTTAGGATTCAACTGGCGTTGATGATCACGAACTGGTTTAGCATCTTCTTCCAAATTAATTTTATGTTGACATAGATTGGGACTAATGCCCTTAAGATCATCAAGAGTATACCCAATAGCAGCGCGGTGCTTCTTCAGAGTTTTCAATAATCTCTCTTCCTCATGCTCTGAAAGGTTAGCACTAATAATAACAGGATATATCTTTTTCTCATCAATATAAGCATATTTAAGAGTATCAGGTAACGGTTTAAGCTCAAACACGGGATCACCCTTGGGTGGAGGAGGATCCCCTAGGATTTCAACAGGTAAATTGTTTTTCAGAATAGGTTCCTGTTTAAAGAATACTTCATCTAATTCCCTTCTTTCATTCATAAACATATCAGTTTCATGGTCTAGCAAGTATTGTTCTAAAGGATCACTAGGAGGTACGGCAATAGAAGCAAGACCAATAATTCCATCCTTACTAGGTAATTCTTCTTCACGGTGTTGTCTACTAAATTTAGAAAAATTAAATTCATGATTCATATCATCTAAACCGATAGTAACAACATCTCTTTTGCAATCTATGGTACATTAACAGTATTTAAGAAGGGTCTACCAAATATAATGGGACAAAAGCTATCTTGTGGGGAACCAAGAACAAGAAAATCAGCAGGATATTTAGTTTTCCCACACAAGACTTCAACATCTCTAACAATTCCCATTGGTGAAATAGTGTCTCTATTGGCAAGTTTAATTGTGACATCAATATCTTCCATCTCAGCAGGTGCAATATCATGCATAACTTCTTTGTATAAGGAATAAGGTATTGCACTAGCACTAGCACCCTTATCACATAAGCCATGATAACAATGATCTCCTATTTTAACAGAAATAACAGGCATGCCTACCATAGGTCTAGGTTTATCTTTATCATGGGGTTTAGCAATTCTAGCAGTTTCATCACAGAAATAATAACATGCCCATCAATATTATGAGACAAGAGATCTTTAACGATAGAAATATTAGATTCAACTTTAACTTGCTCTGGAGGTGTATATGTTTTAATATTGCTTTTACGAACCACAGTTGAAGCTTTAGCATGATCCTTTATCCTAACAGGGAAATGTGGTTTCTCAACATAAGAAGTAGGAACAATAGGATCATTATAAGTGATAGTCTTTTCTTCAACTTTAATAGGTGCAGCTACTTTTACTTCTATGGGAGGATGATATTTAAACCACTTCTCCTTGGGGAGATCAACATAAGCAGCAAAAGATTCACAGAAAGAAGCTACTATCTTAGAGTCAAGTCCATATTTAGTGCTAAACTTACGAAAAATATCGGTATCCATAAAATCTTTAACACAATCAAAACTAGGTGTCATACCTGACTCCTTACCATTGTCGAGGTCCCAATCTTCAAAGTTGTGTTTAATTCTTTCCAATAAATCCCATTTGAATTCAATAGTCTTCATCATAAAAGAGCCAGCACAAGAAGTATCAAGCATGGTGCGATTGTTACCAGAAAGCCGAGCATAAAATTTTTGAATAATCATTTCTCTTGAGAGCTCATGATTGGGGCATGAATATAACATTGATTTAAGCCTCCCCCAAGCTTGAGAGATGCTTTCTCCTTCGCGAGGCCAAAAATTATATATATAATTGCGATCACGATGAACAAGATGCATAGGATAAAACTTCTGATGAAATTCCAATTTCAATCGTTTGTAATTCCAAGACCCCATATCATCACATAGCCTATACCATGTCGATGCATCTCCCCTCAAAGATAAAGGGAAGACCTTCTTCTTAACAACATCTCCGGTTACACCTGCAAGCTTAAATAATCCACAAACTTCATCCACATATATCAGATGTTCATCAGGATGTTTTGTTCCATCTCCTAAAAAAGGATTAGCTAGTAGTTTTTCTATCATACCCGAAGGAACTTCAAAGCAAGCATTTTCATTTTCATTTTAATTTTCAGTAGGTTCAGTAGGTTGAGGAGAAACTCTTTGCTCTACTGGTCGGGGTGAAGATACCCCAAAAAAGCCCCTCAGAGGATCACTTTCCATAGTAACAAGTGACAGTAAAGTTCAGCACACTATATAAATTTTTCCTTACCAAATTCCACCTACCAAAGGCGCTTCACTCCCCGGCAACAGCACCAGAAAAGAGTCTTGATGACCCACTAGTATTGGGGATCTATCGTAGTCCTTTAGATAAGTAAGAGTGTCGAACCCAATGAGGAGCAGAAGGAAATGATAAGCGGTTTCCAGCAAGGTATTCTCTGCAAGTACTGAAATAAGTGGTAATAGATAGTTTTGTGATGAGATAATTTGTAACGAGCAACAAGTAACAAAAGTAAATAAGGTGCAGCAAGGTGGCCCAATCCTTTTTGTAGCAAAGGAAAAGCCTGGACAAACTCTTATATGATGTAAAGTGCCCCCGAGGACACATGGGAATATCGTCAAGCTAGTTTTCATCACGCTCATATGATTCGCGTTCGGCACTTTGATAATTTGGTATGTGGGTGGACCGGTGCTTGGGTACTGCCCTTACTTGGACAAGCATCCCACTTATGATTAACCTCTATTGCAAGAATCCGAAACTACAACAAAAGTATTAAGGTAAACCTAACCATAACATGTGGATCCAAATCAGCCCCTTAGGAAGCAACACATAAACTAGGGTTTAAGCTTCTATCACTCTAGCAACCCATCATCTACTTATTACTCCCCAATGCCTTCCTCTAGGCCCAAATTATGGTGAAGTGTCATGTAGCCGACGTTCACATAACACCACTAGAGAGGAGACAATATACATCTCATCAAAATATCGAACGAATACCAAATTCACATGACTACTAATAGCAAGACTTCTCCCATGTCCTCGAGAACAAAAGTAACTACTCACAAAGCATAAACATGTTCATAATCAGAGGGGTATTAATATGCATATAGGATCTGAACATATGATCTTCCACCAATTAAACCAACTAACATCAACTACACGGAGTAATTAACACTAATAGCAACCTACTAGCACCAATCCCGAACTTGGAGACAAGAATTGGATATAAGAGATGAACTAGGGTTTTGAGATGAAGATGGTGCTGATGAAGATGTTGATGGAGTTTTGATTGTAAAGTTTAGTTTCTTCAGTTAAGTTGAGAGTAAACAGTACTTACAACATCTGTCGGAGCGGCCAGGGCACGGCTGATGCGCTTTATGAAGCAAATATGCCCTAGAGGCAATAATAAAGTTATTATTTATTTCCTTATATCATGATAAATGTTTATTATTCATGCTAGAATTGTATTATCGGAAACATAATACTTGTGTGAATACATAGACAAACTAAATGTCACTAGTATGCCTCTACTTGACTAGCTCGTTGATCAAAGATGGTTAGGTTTCCTAACCATAGACATGAGTTGTCATTTGATTAACAGGATCACATCATTAGGAGAATGATGTGATTGACTTGACCCATTCCGCTAGCTTTGCACTTGATCGTTTAGTTTGTTGCTATTGCTTTCTTCATGACTTATACATGTTTCTATGACTATGAGATTATGCAACTCCCGTTTACCGGAGGAACACTTTGTGTGCCACCAAACGTCATGATGTAACTGGGTGATTATAAAGGTGCTCTACAGGTGTCTCCGAAGGTACTTGTTGGGTTGGCGTATTTCGAGATTAGGATTTGTCACTCCGATTGTCGGAGAGGTATCTCTAGGCCCACTCGGTAATGCACATCGCTATAAGCCTTGCAAGCATTGCAACTAATAAGTTAGTTGCGGGATGATGTATTACGGAACGAGTAAAGAGACTTGTCGGTAACGAGATTGAACTAGGTATTGAGATACCGACGATCGAATCTCGGGCAAGTAACATACCGATGACAAAGGGAACAACGTATGTTGTGCGGTCTGACCGATAAAGATCTTCGTAGAATATGTAGGAGCCAATATGGGCATCCAGGTCCTGCTATTGGTTATTGACCAGAGAGGTGTCTCGGTCATGTCTACATAGTTCTCGAACCCGTAGGGTCCGCACGCTTAACGTTCGTTGACGATATAGTATTTATGAGTTATGTATGTTGGTGACGGAATGTTGTTCGGAGTTCCGGATAAGATCTCGTACATGATGAGGAATTCCGGAATGGTCCGGAGATAAAGATTGATATATGGGATAATAGTGTTTGGACTCCGGAAGGGGTTCCGGATGTTTACCAAAATGTTTGGGTCCGAGAGCACTTTATTTGGGCCAAAGGGGAATGCCCACAAGGTTTTTGGAAAGCGCAAAAGGAAGTTTTGCGGAGTCCAGGGGCCAGACGCCAGGGTCCCTGGCGTCTGGGTCCTGACATCGGGAACCCTGGCGTCTGGCCCTGGAGTCCGAGAAGGACTCTTGCCTTTCGGGTGAAACCGACTTTGTGGAGGCTTTTACTCCAAGTTTTGACCCCAAGGCTCAACATATAAATAGAGGGGTAGGGCTAGCACCCAAGACACATCAAGAAACACCAAGCCGTGTGCCAGCAACCCCGTCCCCTCTAGTTTATCCTGCGTCATAGTTTTCGTAGTGCTTAGGCGAAGCCCTACGAAGATTGTTCTTCACCAACACAGTCACGATGCCGCCATGCTGCCGGAACTCATGTACTACTTCCCCGCTCTTGCTGGATCGAAAAGGCGAGGACGTCACCGAGCCGAACGTGTGCAGAACTCGGAGGTGCCGTCGTTTCGGTACTTGGATCGGTCGGATCATGAAGACGTACGACTACATCAACCGCGTTGATATAATGCTTCCGCGAACGGTCTACGAGGCTACATAGACAACACTCTCTCCTCTCATTGCTATGCATCACCATGATCCTGTGTGTGCGTAGGAATTTTTTTGAAATTACTATGTTCCCCAACAGTGGCATCCGAGCCAGGTTTCATGCGTTGATGTAATATGCATGAGTAGAACACAAGTGAGTTGTGGGCGATATAAGTCATACTGCTTACCAGCATGTCACACTTTGGTTCGGCGGTATTGTTGGATGAAGCGGCCCGGACCGACATTACGCGTACGCTTACGCGAGACTGGTTTTACCGCCGTGCTATGCACACAGGTGACTAGCGGGTGTCAGTTTCTCCAACTTTAGTTGAACCGAGTGTGGCTACACCCGGTCCTTGAGAAGGTTAAAACAACACTAACTTGACGAACTATCGTTGTGGTTTTGATGCGTAGGTAAGAACGGTTCTTGCTCAGCCCCTAGCAGCCACGTAAAACTTGCAACAACAAAGTAGAGGACGTCTAACTTGTTTTTGCAGGGCATGTTATGATGTGATATGGTCAAGGCGTGATGAGATATAAGTTGTTGTATGAGATGATCATGTTTTGTTGAAGTTATCGGCAACTGGCAAAAGTCTTATGGTTTTCTTTCTATTGCATAAGATGCAAGCGCCAAATAATTGCTTTACTTTATCACTATGCGATAGCAATAGTTGCAAGAGCAATAGTTGGCGAGACGACCGTGTGATGACACATTGATATAGATCAAGATGATGGAGATCATGGTGTCATGCCGTTGACGATGGAAATCATGACGATGCTTTGGAGATGGAGATAAAGGCACAAGATGATGATGGCCATATCATGTCACATATTTTGATTGCATGTGATGTTTATCTTTTATACAACTTATTTTTCTTAGTTCGACGGTAGCTTTATAAGATGATCTCTCACTAATTATCAAGGTACAAGTGTTCTCCCTGAGTATGCACTACTGCGAAAGTTCTTCGTGCTGAGACACCACGTGATGATCGGGTGTGATAGGCTCTACGTTCAAATACAATGGGTGCAAAACAGTTGCACACACGGAATACTCGGGTTAAACTTGACAAGCCTAGCATATAACAGATATGGCCTCGGAACACTGAGACCGAAAGGTCGAGCGTGAATCATATAGTAGATATGATCAACATAGTGATGTTCACCATTGAAACTACTCCATCTCACGTGATGATCGGACATGGTTTAGTTGATATGGATCACGTGATCACTTAGAGGATTAGAGGGATGTCTATCTAAGTGGGAGTTCTTAAGTAATATGATTAATTGAACTTAAATTTATCATGAACTTAGTCCTGGTAGTATTAGCATATCTATGTTGTAGATCAATAGCTCCCCTGTTTTATTTTTGATATGTTCCTAGAGAAAACTAAGTTGAAAGATGTTAGTAGCAATGATGCGGATTGGATCCGTGATCTGAGGTTTATCCTCATTACTACATAGAAGAATTATGTCCTTGATGCACTGCTAGGTGACAAACCTATTGCAGGAGTAGATGCAGATGTTATGAACGTTTGGTTAGCTCAATATGATGACTACTTGATAGTTTAGTGCACCATGCTTAAACGGCTTAGAATCGGGACTTCAAAGACGTTTTGAACATCATGGACCATATGAGATGTTCCAGGAGTTGAAGTTCATATTTCAAGCAAATACCCGAGTTGAGAGATATGAAGTCTCCAACAAGTTCTATAGCTAAAAGATGGAGGAGAATAGCTCAAGCAGTGAGCATGTGCTCAAATTGTCTGGGTACTATAATCGGTTGAATCAAGTGGGAGTTAATATTCTAGATAAAATAGTGATTGACAGAATTCTCTATTCACCATCACCAAGTTAGTAGAACTTCGTGATGAACTATAATATGCAAGGGATAACGGAAACGATTCCCAAGCTCTTCGTGATGTTGAAATCAACGAAGGTAGAAATCAAGAAAAACATCAAGTGTTGATGGTAAACAAAACCACCAGTTTCAAGTAAAGGGACAAAGGGAAGAAAGGGGAACTTCAAGAAGAACGACAAGCAAGTTGCTGCTCGAGTGAAAAAACCCAAGTATGGACCTAAGCCTGAAACTGAGTGCATCTACTGCAAAGGGACTGGTCACTGGAAGTGGAACTACCCCAAGTTATTGGCGGATAAGAAGGATGGCAAAGTGAACATAGTATA